>NC_029792.2:52790836-52798003 GCF_000816755.2 Arachis ipaensis
TGAGGTCTCTGTGTCGTTAAAGGTAGAGTCAGAGAAGCAACACTTTCTGATCTGGAAGAAACCTAGAGCTTCATCTTCTGCTACAATAAGAAACCTAGAGCTGGCTTGATGAGAGGACATGAATCATCTCAACGTGGTGGATTGCTACAGTAGAGGAGGTTAACTTGATGAGATGACATGAGTTAATCACTTACGGCTGCCATTGAAGGAATCATAAAGTTATTGAAGTAGACAGTAAAAAAAGTTAATCTGCAAAGACAAAGCATCTCTGAAGCCTCAACCGTTCTATCACCACTGATTTCTCATCTATCTAAGTAACGCTTTATTTATTTATTTTGTTTTATGCATTTTCCATGACAAATTATAATTTCTATCTGCCTAATTATGATCTGCAAGGTAACCACTCCTTGCTCAATCCAACAATCTCCGTAGGATCGGCCCTCACTCACCTGAGGTATTACTTGGATGACTCAGTATACTTGCTGGTCTATCTGTGCAAATTTCGCGGAGCCAGTTTCGTGGACCAAGTTTTTGACGCCATTTCCGGGAATTGTTCAGATTTGACAAACAACCGGATTATCTTGTTGCTTAGATTATGTACTTTTTACTATTTTGTTTGAGTCTTTTGTTTCTTTTTTTCAAAAAAATCAAAAAAATTTTCAAAATATTTGCTTTTCTTTATTGATCTTTATCTTTGTTTGAGTCTTTTGTTCTTGTTCTTGTTAAAGTTTCAAATTTTTTTTCATTCCTTTCAAAAAAATTTTCAAAAATAGTGCCTTTTGTTTGAGTCTAGTATCAATTTTTAAGTTTAGCGCCAGATTTGGCGATGATTCCAGAAGTGTAGTATAAACTATTATATATCGTTGGAAAGCTCTAGAAGTTGACTTTTTAACAACATTAAGACCGCTTCAATTGGACATCGGTGGCTCAAGTTATGCTCATTGGAATGTAAGAAGGTCAGAGTTGACAACATCTACTATCCTTTCTTTGTTGTTGCACAAAACTCTGCCAAATTTGCCCAAAATTCATCTAAAATAAAAAAAATACCAAACCAACTCAAAATAGCATCCAAAGAAGATTTTTTCACTAAAATATAATAAAACTTAATAAAATATAACTAAAAATAACTAGAAAATGCTAGGAAAAAGGGTATAAGATGCTCACGCATCACAACATCAAACTTAAATGGTTGCTTGTCCTCAAGAAACCAAAACAATATAGGACCAAGAAGAGAAAATGTGTGAGACTCGAGTGTTCATTCAATCTCAGATCTAGTTACTGAATGGGGATAATTACACTCCAATTCTGAATAGGTTTGGAATCTCACTATCCTTTGAAGCTCGGAAATATTGGCATCCTTCAGAACTAGAACTCGGATGATATTATAGATTCTCTTCTTTAGGCTCTAATTAATTCTTGAACACAGAATTTTCTTTCTTTTCACTGGTGCTATGCACCTTGAGCCTAGCCATGACTCTAAGTGTTTTGTTTTCAAGCTTAACTTGATACATAAACACTGTAAGCCCTTAACTGGGGAACCTCTTGGGTTTGAATTTTTCCTTGCTTTTTCTCCTAGACAATGGTGCTTAGAGCCTTGGGCATACTCTGTAACAGCATCGAGTCATGACTTTAAGTGCTCAGTCTCAAGGGTTACTTGATACTTTCACACCACAAGCATATGGTTAGGGAAAAACACTCTTTTGAGCCTTGGACCTTTTATATCAGTTTTGACCCTCCTAACCATTAATACTCAAAGCCTTGGATCTTTTATATCTTTTGCTTCTTTTCAATTATTTTTGCTACTTCTTTTGCTTCAAGAATCAATCTTTTACTTGTTTCAGAGAATCCATAATACTTCTCTAAGTTCCTGTTCCTCAAGAACCAATATTCTCAACTCCAATATCAAATATGCACTGTTCAGATCATACATTCAGAAATAAAGATAGTGCCACCACATCAAAGTTATCCGAACAACTCATAATATATAACTCAAATCTCATGAATTTTACTACTTCTTTTTCTTTTGGTTTTTTATTTAAGCTTAGTGAGTAATACATGAGACATCTTTCAAAATAAACATAAAATAATAAAATAAAGAACTAAACTAGAAAGCAAGGAAATCCTACAAGTGATCATGCAAAAGCTAAAATAGAAAACAGGAAATAAGCTAAAAATACTGGAAAGACAGAAGATGAGATATGGTAAGGGATAATAAAACTTAACCACCTCATAAGTCATGGTGGCTGCTGCTCCCTCTTTAGGCTGTGCTCTTCCATGGAGATGATTCACCTCCCTTTGGTGCCATTGATGATAATATAAACTGAGATCTTGCTCTGCAACACAAAACTTAAAAGTTTGCTTGTTCTCAAGCAAAGAAGACTGAAATTTGGAAGGGATGTGAAGAGCACACGGATGAGTACACAAAAAGGTAAGAGTGATAGAAGGGGACGAAGAATTTAAATCTAAAACTCTCTCTTCCTTTTTTATGACCCCTTAGTGGCGTCAAACGCCCATTATGGACGTGAAACGCCCCAAGAGGGTAAATGGGACGCCTAAATTGGCTGTAAAACGCCCAAACTTTGGGTCCCCTCTTGGCGCTAAATGCCCTCCCTGGCGTTTAACGCTCGCAGCACTGATCCTCAATGGTGTTCTGTTCTTCTGTCTCAGTCTTCCTGTCCCTGTTCTAAGCACTTTACATGATTATAAACATTAGAAAACCTATGAATACTTTGAAAATCAAGAAAAAAGAATAAAACGAAATCAAAATAAAACTAAGATAAAATTGAAATAAACTAAAGGATACTTATGGTTGGCTTGCCTCCCAACAAGCGCTTCTTTAACATCAATAACATGACACTTGATTGTTGAATTTTCTTCCTCTTTTTCCAGTTGGTTAAAAGAAATTACTCTAAGGGAGAAGAGGAGAAGATTAGTGCCCTCAGATTTAAATTCCTCCTAACAAGCTTTCTTTTATTGTTATTAGCTTAATTCTCCTTGTTTGTTAGGGTAGGAGTTGGATTGCTTCTAGCTTACTGGTGCACGAAATTGTGATCTCAACGGCGCCAAAAATTTGGTACGCACGATTGTAATCTCAACTCCTTTTCACAACTCCGCACAACAAACCAGCAAGTGTACTGGGTCGTCCAAGTAATAAACCTTACGTGAGTAAGGGTCGATCCCACGGAGATTGTCGGCTTGAAGCAAGCTATGGTCAATCACCGTTGTCAATGGCTACCATCCGTCCTCTCAGTGAAAATGGTCCATTGATCCTTTTGCATCTGTCACTACGCCCAACACTCGCGAGTTTGAAGCTCGTCACAGTCATCCCATCCCAAATCCTACTCGGAATACCACAGACAAGGTTTAGACTTACCGGATCTCAAGAATGCTACCAATTGATTCTAGCTTATACCACGAAGACTCTGATCTTTCGGAATGGAGGCTAAGAGATACACACTCAAGCTATTGCAGATAGAACGGAAGTGGTTGTCAGGCACGCGCTCATAGGTGAGAATGATGATGAGTGTCACGGATCATCACATTCATCAGGTTGAAGTGTGAGTGAATATCTTAGAATAAAAACAAGCGTGATTGAATGAAAAATCAGAATAGGGCAGGAAATTGGTGTTTGAACGCCAGTTTGCATCGTCAAAACGCGGGCAAAGTATGAACTATTATATATTGCTGGAAAGCCCTGGATGTCTACTTTTCAACGCAATTGAGAGCGCACCAATTGGGTTTCTGTGGCTCCATAAAGTCTATTTCAAGTGCAGGGAGGTCAGAATCCAACAGCATCTGTAGTCCTTTTTAAGCCTCTGAATCAGATTTTTGCTCAGGTCCCTCAATTTCAACTAGAAAATATCTGAAATAACAGAAAAACACACAGAATCATAGTAAAGTCCAGAAATGTGATTTTTATTTAAAAACTAATAAAAACATAGTAAAAACTAACTAAATCATACTAAAAACTACCTAAAAACAATGCCAAAAAGCGTATAAATTATCCGCTCATCACAACACTAAACTTAAATTGTTGCTTGTCCCCAAGCAACTAAAAATCAAATAGGATAAAAAGAAGAGAATATACTATAAATTCCAAAATATCAATGAAACTTAGCTCCAATTAGATGAGCGGGACTAGTAGCTTTTTGCCTCTGAACAGTTTTGGCATCTCACTTTATCCCTTGAAGTTCAGAATGATTGGCATCTATAGGAATTCAGAATTTGGATAGTGTTATTGATTCTCCTAGTTCAGTATGTTGATTCTTGAACACAGCTACTTTATGGGTCTTGGCCGTGGCCCTAAGCACTATGTTTTCCAGTATTACCACCGGATACATAAATGCCACAGACACATAACTGGGTGAACCTTTTCAGATTGTGACTCAGCTTTGCTAGATTCCCCAATTAGAGGTGTCCAGGGTTCTTAAGCACACTCTTTTAGCTTTGGATCATGACTTTAACCGCTCAGTCTCAAGCTTTTGGCTTGACACCTTCACGCCACAAGCACATGGTTAGGGACAGCTTGGTTTAGCCGCTTAGGCCAGGATTTTATTCCTTTGGGCACTCCTATCCATTAATGCTCAAAGCCTTGGATCCTTTTTGTTTTACCATTGCCTTTTGGTTTAAAGGGTTACTGGCTTTTTGCTCTTGCCTTTTGGTTTAAAGAGCTCTTGGCTTTTCCTGCTTGCTTTTTCTTTTTCTTTTATTTTCGCCATTTTTTTTCGCAAGCTTTGTTCTTCACTGCTTTTTCTTGCTTCAAGAATCAATTTTATGACTTTTCAGATTATCAATAATATTTCTCTTTTTTCATCATTCTTTCAAGAGCCAACAATTTTAACATTCATAAATAACAAATTTAAAAATATGCACTGTTCAAGCATTCATTTATAAAACAAAAAGTATTGTCACCACATCAAAATAATTAAAGTAATTTCAAGGATGAATTCAAAATTCATGTACTTCTTGTTCTTTTGTAATTAAAACATTTTTCATTTAAGAAAGGTGATGGATTCATAGGACATTCATAGCTTTAAGGCATAGACACTTAGACACTAGTGATCATGTAATAAGACACAAACATAAATAAAACATAAAGCATAGTAAACGAAAAACAGAAAAATAAAGAACAAGAAAATTAAAGAACGGGTCCACCTTAGTGATGGCGGCTAGTTCTTCCTATTGAAGATCTTATGGAGTGCTTTAGCTCCTCAATGTCTCTTCCTTGCCTTTGTTGCTCCTACCTCATGACTCTTTCATCTTCTCTAATTTCATGGAGGAGGATGGAATGCTCTTGGGGATCCACCCTTAGTTGTCCAATGTTGGAACTTAATTCTCCTAGGGAGGTGTTAATTTGCTCCCAATAGTTTTGTGGAGGAAAGTGCATCCCTTGAGGCATCTCAAGAATTTCATGATGAGGAATTTCCTCATGCTCTTGTTGAGGTCCATAAGTGGGCTCTCTTGTTTGCTCCATCTTTTTCTTAGTGATGGGCTTTTGAGATGAATCTCTCCATCTCCCATGACTTAGAGTTGGAAGCAATTAACTTTCATTTCCTCTTTCTAGAGGTTTCTCTGGCCTTAGGTGCCATTAATGGTTATGGAAAAACAAAAAGCAATGCTTTTACCACACCAAACTTAAAAGGTTTGCTCGTCCTCGAGCAAAAGAAGAAAGAAAGTAGTAGAAGAAGAAAAAAAATAGAGGAGATGGAGGGAGATATGTGGTTCGGCAGGGTGGGAGAAGGGTTAGGTTTCGTGTATTAGGGTTAGGTTTTGGGAGGGAAAGGATTTTGAATTTGAAGGTAGATGGGGTTTTGGGGGAAGAGTGAATGAGGTGATTGGTGAAGGGTGATAAATCACTATTTTATGGTTTATCTTGTGCTTAATTGAGTGGATTTTATCAACTCTTTACCCACTTATTCATACTATTTGCATGGTTTTACATTTGCCTTCCAAATTATGTGCTTTGATTGAAAACATGCTTCCTTGATCCTATATTTGCTTATTATTAATCCTCTCTTATTACCATTAGATGCCTTGATATGTGTGTTAAGCGATTTCAGAGATTACAGGGCAGGAATGGCTCAGAGGATGGAAAGAAAGCATGCAAAAGTGGAAGGAATACAAGAAGTTGGAGAAACTGCCAAGCTGTCCAGCCTGACCTCTTCGCACTCAACGGCTATAACTTTAGCTACAGAGGTCCAAACAACGCGTTTCTAGTTGCGTTGGAAAGCTAACGTCCGAGGCTTCGATTTGATATATAATATGCTATAGTTTCCTTGACGCTAGGCGACGCGACCGCGTGCTCCATGCGGCCGCGTCGCAGTGACGGAAATCAGCGTGTTTGAATTCTTCTCCAGCGATTTCTGGGCTGTTTTCGACCCAGTTCTCGGCCCAGAAAACACAGATTAGAGGCTATAAAGTGGGAAAATGCATCCATTCATCATGAGGCTTTCATAATTCACAATTTTAGGAGTAGATGTAGTTTTTAGAGAGAGGGGTTCTCTCCTCTCTCTTAGGATTAGGAATTAGGACTTCTCTTAGTTTTAGGAGTGACTCTCAATCCCAGGTTCAATGTTCTTTTATTTCTTTTCTCAATTTTGTTTATGACTCTCTATGTTTAGATTGATTTTCTATTTAATATATTTTGAGGTATTTCAAACTTATGATTGCTTTCTTTTATTTACATGATTATTGCTTCCCATCTGAAGGCATTCTTATTCTAGTAGATTTACTTTTCCCCTTTTGGTTTTGGTTAAGAAATCAGTAACTCAGGAGTTATCCAATTCAACAGCATAATTGTTAATTGTTATCTTGCCAATATCTTATCTTATCTTATTTCGAAATTCAAATTTCAAATTTCAAAAATTCAAATTTCAAAAATTTAAAAAATCAAATTTCAAAATTTAAATTTCAAAATTCAAATTTTCAAATTTCAAAATTTAAATAACCTTTTAATTTAAATTTGTTTTTATTTTTATTTTTATTTGCTACTATGAACTCTCACCCCTTTGGCTATGAGTCTGGTTACAATTATGTTGTAGGAAGAGGAAATTACAAGGAGAACAGGCATCAAGGTTAGAACAATCGAAGATGGGAGGAGCCACAAGGATTTGATCAACCCTCATGGCAACAACCACCTCTAATGGACTATCAACAACCACCACCATA
>NC_029792.2:52798072-52830055 GCF_000816755.2 Arachis ipaensis
TTATTTGAAGATCAAACTAATTAGTCCCTTGACTTTCCTTTACTTTAGTAAAGGTTAACTAAGTGGAATTAAGATTCGACTTTCATTGTTATTGATAAGGATAACTAGACTGGACTTCCAATTTCTCATACCTTGCCAAAAGTTGCTTTACAGTAATTATTTATTTTAATTGCCATTTAAATTATTTGTCATATAACATATTCCCACCTTACTTCCAAAATCCCAATTTACAAACTCAACCAATAATAAGAACATACCTCCCTACAATTCCTTGAGAAGACGACCCGAGGTTTGAATACTCGGTTATCAATTTCAAAGGGGTTTGTTACTTGTGACAACCAAAACGTTTGTATGAAAGGACTTTTGAAGGTTTAGAAACTATACTTGCGACGAGGATTTATCCGCATATTTCTAGACCACGTAAAAGTTCTCTCATCAAAGGGTATTTGGGGAAGAGTGTTATGAAAAGGTGTGAAGAAGAGAGAGAGAGAGGTGGGGTAGGTGGGGATCCTGTGGGTTTCCCAGATCCTGAGGGGTTAAGGACTTATCATCCCTGCTCCATTTAGGCGTGTAAACGCCCTTAGAGTGCAATCCTGGCATTTAACGCCAGACTGCTGCTTGTTTCTCGTGTTAAACACCAAGCTGTAGCCTGTTTCTGGCGTTAAACTCCAGTCTGATACTTCTTATTGGCGTTTAAACGCCAGTAAGCTCTTCCTCCAAGGTGAGCTGCTTTTAATGCTGTTTTTCATTCTGTTTTTGATTTTTTAGTTGTTTTTGTGACTTCACATGATCATCAACCTAAAGAAAACATAAAATAACAATGGAAAATAAATAGATATAATAAAATAACATTGGGTTGCCTCCCAATAAATGCTTCTTTAATGTCAATAACTTGACAGTGAGCTCTCATGGAGCCTCACAGATAATCAGAGCAAGGTTGGGGCCTCTCAACACTAAACTTAGAGTTTGGTTGTGGCCTCCCAACACCAAACTTAGAGTTTGAATGTGGGGGTTTTATTTGACTCTGTATTGAGAGAAGCTTTTCATGCTTCCTCTCCATGGTTACAGAAGGAGAACCTTGATTCTTGAATATAAGGTAGTCCTCATTCAACTGAAGGACCAACTCTCCTCTGTCAACATTAATCACATCTTTTATTGTCGCTAGGAAGGGTCTGCCAAGGATGATGGATTCATCCTCATCCTTCCCAGTGTCTAGGATTATAAAATCAGCAGGGATGTAAAGTCCTTTAACCTTTACTAGCATGTCCTCTACTAGTCCATAAGCATGTTTCATTGATTTATCTGCCATCTCTAGTGAGATTCTTGCAGCTTGTACCTTAAAAATTCCCAGTTTCTCCATTACAGATAGTGGCATGAGGTTTATCCCTGACCCCAGGTCACACAGAGCCTTCTCAAAGGTCATGGTTCCTATGGTACAAGGTATGAAGAATTTTGTGGGATCCGGTTTCTTCTGAGGTAATGTCTGCCTCATTAAGTTATTCAGTTCATTGGTGAGCAAGTGGGGTTCATCCTCCCATGTCTCATTACCAAATAACTTGGCATTCAGCTTCATGATTGCTCCTAGATACTTAGCAACTTCCTCTTCAAATGATGTCTTCATCCTCTTCAGAGGAAGAATATTCATCAGAGCTCATGAATGGCAGAAGGAGGTTCAATGGAATCTCTATGGTCTTTGTATGAGCCTCAGATTCCTTTGGTTCCTCAAAAGGGAAACTCCTTTCTGTCCAGAGGATGTCCTATGAGGCTTTTCTCACTGGGACTCACGTCCTCCTCACTCTCTCCAGGTTCGGCCATGTTGGTCATGGTTATGGCCTTGCACTCTCTCTTAGGATTTTCTTCTGTATTGCTTGGGAGAGTACTGGGAGAAATTTCAGTAATCTTCTTATTCAGCTGACCCACCTGTGCCTCCAAATTCCTAATGGAGGAACTTGTTTCATTCATGAAATTTAGTGTGGTCTTGGATAGATCAGAGACTATGGTTACCAGGCCAGAATGGCTCTGTTCAGAATTCTTTGTTTGTTGCTGAGAAGATGATGGAAAAGGCTTGCTATTGCTAAACCTGTTTCTTCCACCATTATTATTATTGAAGCCTTGATTAGGCTTCTATTGGTCCTTCCATGAGAAATTTAGATGATTTCTCCATGAAGGATTATAGGTGTTTCCATAGGGTTCTCCCATGTAATTCACCTCTGCCATTGCAGGGTTCTCAGGATCATAAGCTTCTTCTTCAGAAGATGCTTCTTTTGGTACTATTGGATGCAGCTTACAATCCATTCAGACTTTGAGAAATCATATTGACTTGTTGAGTCAATATTTTGTTCTGAGCCAATATGGCTTTCAGAGTATCAATTTCAAGAAATCCTTTCTTCTGAGTTGTCCCATTATTCACAGGATTCCTCTCAGAGGTGTACATGAACTGGTTATTTGCAACCATTTTCAATGAGTTCCTAAGCTTCTGCAGGGGTTTTTAGATGAAGAGATCCTCCTGCAGAATGGTCTAATGACATTTTTGACAACTCAGACAGACCATCATAGGATATACATATGATGCTCCATTCTGGAAGCATGTAAGTAGGACACCTTTTTATCAATTGCTTATATCTTTCCTAAGCTTCATAGAGGGACTCACCTTCCTTCTGTCTGAAGGTTTGGATTTCCACTCTAAGCTTGCTCATCTTTTGAGGTGGAAAGAATTTGGCCAGGAAAGCACTGACCAGCTTTTTCCAAGAGTTCAGGCTTTCCTTAGGTTGTGAATCCAACCATGTTCTAGCTCGGTCTCTTACAGCAAAAGGGAAAACATTAAGCCTGTAGACCTCGGGATCAACTCCATTGGTCTTGACAGTGTCACAGATTTGCAAGAATTCAGCTAAGAACTGATGAGGATCTTCCAATGGAAGCCCATAAAACTTGCAATTCTGTTGCATTAGAGAAACTAATTGAGGCTTAAGCTCAAAGTTGTTTGCTCCAATGGCAGGAATTGAGATGCTTCTTCCGTAGAAGTTAGAAGAGGGTGCAATAAATTCACCAAGCATCTTCCTTGCATCTCCACCATTATTATTGGGTTCGGCCATGTCTCCTTCTTTTTCAAAAATTTATGTCAGGTTCTCTCCAGAGGGTTGTGCTTTAGCTTCTCTCAGTTTTCTCTTAAGGGTCCTTTAAGGTTCAGGATCAGCTTCAACAAGAATGTCTTTATCCCTGTTCCTGCTCATATGAAAAAGAAGAGAACAGAAAAGAAGAAGAATCCTCTATATCACAGTATAGAGATTCCTTTATGTGAGTAGAAGAAGAGTAGAATAGAAGAAGGAGAAGAGAAAAATTCGAACACAGAGAAGAAGAGGGGGTTCGAACTTTGAGTAGAAGAGAAGTGTTAGTAGATAAATAAACAAATAGAAAGAGATGAGAGGGGGAAAATTCGAAATTTAAATTAAAATAAAAGTAAAATATTTTTGTTTTTATTTTAATTATTGGTTAGTATTCAAAAATTAAAAAGAGAAATAAAATTAAATTAAAATTTAAAACAATTAGTTAATTAAAATGAATTTTGAAAAAGTGGGGAGGAGTTTTCAAAAATTAGAGAGAGAAAAGTAGTTAGGTGGTTTTGAAAAAGATATGATTGAAATAGAAAACTTTTTAAAATCAAACAAAAAGTCAGGTAGTTAATTGAAAAAGATTTGAAAATCAATTTTGAAAAGATAAGAAGTTAGAAAAGATTTTGAAATTGATTTTGAAAGATATGATTTGAAATTTATTTTGAAAAATATTTGAAAAGGAAATAAAAAAGATTTGATTTTTTTGAAATTAAAGTTGATTACTTGACTAACAAGAAACTAAAAGATATGATTCTAGAGTTTAAAGATTGAACCTTTCTTAATAGGCAAGTAACAACTTGAAAATTTTTTAATTAAAACATTAAATGTTAGTGAGATTTTTGAAAATATGAAATAAAAATAAGGAAAATATTTTGAAAATAAATTTTAAAAATTTCGAAAATATGAAAGAAAAAAATGAAAAAAATTTGATTTTTGAAAAAGATTTGAAAAAATAGAATTTTGAAATTGAAATTTATGAGTAAAACAAGGAAAGATATATTTTTTATTTTTGGATGTTTAGTAAAGAGAGAGAAAAACACTAAAATGATGCAAAACATTAAAAATTCAAGATCAAAACTAATAATGCATGCAAGAACACTTTGAATGTTAAGATGAACACCAACAAAACTTTGAAGATCATGATGAACATCAAGAAATTATTTTTGAAAATTTTTAAGAAAAGAAAAACATGCAAGACACGAAACTTAACAATTTTTAAACTTTAGACACTAATAAATTAAAAATGCATATGAAAAACAAGGAAAGACACAAAACTAGAAGAATTAAAGATCAAACAGGGAAAATCATCAAGAACAACTTGAAGATTATGAAGAACAAATGCATGAGTTTTCAAAAATTAGAGGAAAATTAAAAAGATGCAATTGACACCAAACTTAAAATTTGACACTAGACTCAAACAAGAAATATCAAATTATTTTTGGTTTTTTTATGATTTTAAAATTTTTTTTGGTATTTTTCGAAAATTAATTGGAAAAAGAAAAATAAGGATTTCAAAATTTCTAATGAGAATTCCGAGAATCATGCAATGTTAGCCTAAAACTCCGGTCCATGAATTAGACATGGCTTACTAGCCAGCCAAGCTTTTAGTGAAAGCTCCGGTCCAAAACACTAGACATGGCCAATGGCCAGCCAAGCTTTAGCAGATCATTACGTTCAACAGCAAGATTGATAGAAATCAACAAGTTCTTGTGATGATAAGTTGAAACCTCAGTCCAAAAGATTAGACATGGCTTCACAGCCAGCCAGACTTCAACAGATCATCATGAAACACTAGAATTAATTCTTAAAAATTCTGAAGTCATAGAATAATTTATTTTTTTTTGAAAATTTTTCAAAAATAAAAATAATAAAAACAAAAAGCTTAAAATTAAAATAAAATTACCTAATCTGAGCAACAAGATGAACCGTCAGTTGTCCAAACTCGAACAATCCCCGGCAACGGCGCCAAAAACTTGGTGCAAGAAACTGTGATCTCAACGGCGCCAAAAACATGGTTTGCAGGATCGTAATCTCAACTCCTTTTCACAACTCCACACAACTAACCAGCAAGTACACTGGGTTGTTGATGAGCGGATAATTTATACGCTTTTTGGCATTGTTTTTACATAGTTTTCAGTATGATTTAGTTAGTTTTTTATATATTTTTATTAGTTTTTAAATTAAAATCATATTTCTAGACTTTACTATGAGTTTGTGTGTTTTTTTGTGATTTCAGGTATTTTCTGGTTGAAATTGAGGGACTTGAGCAAAAATCAGATTCAAAGGTTGAAGAAGGACTGCAGATGCTGTTGGATTCTGACCTCCCTGCACTCAAAGTGAATTTTCTGGAGCTACAGGAGTCCAAATGGTGCTCTCTCAATTGTGTTGGAAAGTAGACATCTAGGGCTTTTCAGAAATATATAATAGTCCATACTTTGCCCGAGTTTAGACGACGCAAACTGGCTTTCAACGCCAGTTCCTTGTTGCATTCTGGAGTTAAACGCCAGAAACAGGTTGCAAAGTGGAATTAAACGCCAGAAACAGGTTATAAACTGGCGTTCAACTCCAAGAAAGACCTTTCCACGTGAAAGCCTCAATGCTCAGCCCAAGCACACACCAAGTGGGTCCCGGAAGTGGATTTCTGCATCATTTACTCATTCCTGTAACCCTAGTAACTAGTTTAGCATAAATAGAACTTTTTACTATTGTATTCGGGGGTTCCTTTTTCCCTATTTTCGAATTCATATGCCATTTAGGGAGGCTGGACATTCGGCCATGCCTGGACCTTGTACTTATGTATTTTCAACGGTAGAGTTTCTACACACCATAGATTAACGTGTGGAGCTCTGCTGTTCCTCATGAATTAATGCAAAGTACTATTGTTTTTCTATTCAACTCAAGCCTATTTCTTATCTAAGATATACACTTGTTCTTCAACTTGAGGAAGGTGATGATCCGTGACACTCATCACCATTCTCACCCATGAACGCGTGCATGACAACCACCTCCGTTCTACTTGCAATCGCTTAAGTGCATATCTCTTAGCCTTCTGGTTCATGACGCATGGTTGCCTCGCCTGACAACTGAGCCCTCCATTCCATGAGATCAGAGTCTTCATGGTATAGGCTAGAATTATTGACGGCCATTCTTGAGATCCGGAAAGTCTAAACCTTGTCTGTGGTATTCCGAGTAGGATCTGGGAAGGGATGGCTGTGACGAGCTTCAAACTCGCGAGTGCTGGGCGTAGTGACAGATGCAAAAGGATAGTAAATCCTATTCCAGTATGATCGAGAACCGACAGATAATTAGCCATGTAGTGACAGCGCATTGGACCATTTTCACATAGAGGATGGGATGTAGCCATTGACAACGGTGATGCCCTGCATACAGCTTGCCATGGAAAGGAGTATTAAGGATTGGATGAAGACAGCAGGAAAGCAGAAGTTCAGGAGGAACAAAATTATCTCTATACGCTTATCTGAAATTCTCACCAATGAATTATATAAGTATCTCTATCTTTATTTTACGTTTTATTTATCTTTTAATTATCAAATCTCTAAAACAATTTGAATCCGCCTGACTAAGATTTACAAGGTAACCATAGCTTGCTTCAAAGTGTAATTCACGTTTGAGAGCACCAAGTTTTTGGCGCCGTTGTTTAGGATTAGAATTTCGAGCACCAGTCATCCAAGTAATAAACCTTACGTGAGTAAGGGTCGATCCCACAGAGATTGTCGGGTTGAAGCAAGCTATGGTCATCCTTGTAAATCTCAGTCAAGCAGATTCAATTGGTTATGAGGTTTTGATAATTAAAATATAAATAAAATATAAAATAAGATAGAGATACTTATGTAATTCATTGGTGAGAATTTCAGATAAGCGTATGGAGATGCTTTGATCCTTCTGAATCTCTGCTTTCCTACTGCCTTCAGTCAATCATTCATACTCCTTTCCATGGCAAGCTGTATGTTGGGGGATCACCGTTGTCAATGGCTACCATTCGTCCTCTCAGTGAAAATGGTCTAAGTGCGCTGACACCGCACGGCTAATCATCTGTTGGTTCTAACTCATGTTGGAATAGGATCCATTGATCCTTTTGCGTCTGTCACTATGCCCAACACTCGCGAGTTTAAAGCACGTCACAGTCATCCCATCCCAGAACCTACTCGAAATACCACAGACAAGGTTTAGACTTTTCGGATCTCAAGAATGCTGCCAATTGATTTTAGCTTATACCACGAAGACTCCGATCTTTTGGAATGGAGGCTAAGAGATATACACTCAAGCTATTGCAGATAGAATAGAAGTGGTTGTCAGGCACGCGCTCATAGGTGAGAATGATGATGAGTGTCATGGATCATCACATTCATCAGGTTGAAGTGCGAGTGAATATCTTGGAATAAGAATAAGCTTGAATTGAATAGAAAAACAATAGTACTTTGCATTAATTCATGAGGAACAGCAGAGCTCGATACCTTAGTCTATGTGGTGTAGAAATTCCATCGTTGAAAATACATAAGAACAAGGTCCAGGCATGGCCGAATGGCCAGCCCCTAAACGTCATCAATGATCAAAAGTGATACAAAGATAGTCTCAAAAATGATCAAAAGATGTGAAATAAATCACTAAAAGTAGTTTTTATACTAAACTAGTATCTAGGATTATAGAAAATAAGTAACTAAGTGCAGATAGTCCAAAAATCTACTTCCGAGGCCCACTTGGTGTGTGCTTGGGCTGAGCATTGAAGCTTTCACATGTAGATACTTTTCTTGGAGTTAAACACCAGGTTGCAGCTTGTTTGTGGCGTTTAACTCTGGTTTGTAACCTGTTTCTGGCGTTTAACTTCAGAATAGGGCAGGAAGTTGGTGTTTGAATGCCAGTTTGCGTCTTCAAAACTCGGGCAAAGTATGAACTATTATATTTTGCTGGAAAGCCCTGGATGTCTACATTCTAACACAATTGAGAGCGTACCAATTGGGTTTCTGTAACTCCAGAAAGTCCATTTCGAGTGCATGAAGTTCAGAATCCAACAGCATTTGTAGTCCTTTTTCAGCCTCTGAATCAGATTTTTGCTCAGGTCCCTCAATTTCAGCCAGAAAATACCTGAAATCACAGAAAAACACACAAACTCATAGTAAAGTCCAGAAATGTGATTTTTATTTAAAAACTAATAAAAACATAGTAAAAACTAACTAAATTATACTAAAAACTACCTAAAAATAATGCCAAAAAGCGTATAATTTATCCGCTCATCACTTACCTTCTCTTTTTCATGGATATCATTTTGTGTTCCTTGGTCACAATCTCCTTTTCAGTGCTTTCCTTGATTATCTTCACCACTCTGAGTTCAGGACTTGGGTGTTGTGTGATAGGAGGAGTCATCAAGAACTTCCTGAATTGATGGTTCAAAGAACTCACCCTCTATCCTATTCTATACTTTATTGGAGTGTAAATTTCCATAATTGTTTTCCTCCCTTACAACCTCCTTTTTTCGTGCATCTTCCTCGTCTTCCATGTGTGAAGGTGGAGAGTTCTCTAATTCACTAGAGTGAGTACTCCCTTGATTAACTTTCTCACATTCTTCCGTAGGATCTTGCATTGCTTCTCTTGGTAGGAAGTCTGCTTCTTCCTGTGTCCAATGCTTGGTAATCAACTCCACATCTCTCTATATTTTTGACACTCATTCTCATATCATGTATGCAATTTTGAGTAGTATTCCTTAATTCTTTCATGGCAAGCTCTAGAATTGACAGTTCTTGATATGAATAAGGAGATGAAGATTCTTGATATGAAGAAGGAGATGGTGACTCTTGATATGAGTAAAAAGAGGATGGCTCTTGATATGAGTAAAAAGAGGATGGCTCTTGGTATGAATGAGGAGAGGGGTGAGGATGGAAATTTTTGCAAAATTTTATCTGTTATTTTCTGCAGTTCTTGGCAGGCAAGATCAAAAGATGAAGGTTTTTGATATGGATAGAGAGGAGGTGGTTCTTGGTGTTAATATGGAGCTGGTGGTTCTTGATAGATGGAATATGGAACATTGACATCTCTTTGCTCTTGACTTTGCCAACCAAAATCCGAGTAGTTCCTCCATCCACAATAATATGAATCACTTCTTGGGTGTGAATAGTAACCCATGTGATCACTCTCCATTATTTTTTCTCAACACAAAATACCAAACAAAATTAAACGCACCAGGTGGTAGACAAGAAAGCAAAGAAGAAAAGAACAGAATTTTTTTTTAATTCTTTTTCTTGAAAAGAAATAAATTAAAGAATAATAAAAAATAAAAAATAAAGGAGAATAGATAAAAAATTTTTGAAAACTAAACAAAGATAAATACTAGTATTTTTAAAAATATTTTCAAAAGAAAAATTACTACGGGACACCAAACTTAATTTCAAAAATTAAGAAAAAACTATTAACTAAAATAAAACTCAATTTTTTTTGGAAATTAAAAGGTAAAACAAAAATAAAAAGAAATCAAAAACTAAAAATGCCTAATCTAAGCAATCAAGCAACCAATAGTTGTCAATCATAATCAATCCCCGGCAACGGCGCCAAAAACTTGGTGCACGAAATTAGAACTCGCACAACTTAACCGGCAAGTGCACCGGGTCGTACCAAGTAATTAATACCTCAGGTGAGTGAGGGTCGATCCCACGAGGATTGATGGACTGAGCAACAATGGTCAAATGACTCACTTAGTTAGGCAAGCAAAAGGTCATGTTTTGAGGTTATAAAATGCAAAATATAAGAAAGCAAATAATAACAGTAAAGTAAATTATATGAGAAAATAGTTAAGGCTTGGGAGATGTTTATCTTTTCGGATTAAAACGTCTTTCCAACTATTTTAACAAAGAATGATTCATTCTATGGAAAATCATAAGTGATTAAACCCTAATCTCTTAGTGATTTAATGTCCTCTAATCCTAATCAAATGCTACTCCCGTGGTCACTGAATTCCGATTAGAGGATTAAGTTCATTAAACTAGTTTAATGCCACAAAAACCCTAATTACCCAAAACTAACAGGATTTTATGTCACATATCCAAATTAATTCATGTAATTAGCAATTTAGGAGGAATTTGTTTTCAAGTTATACTTCAAGCAAGATAACACTCTCGAGAATCACAAGAACTCAAGTAGAAAATGGTCATACTCTCGTTCCACCCAATTCATAAGATTAAGAACGAAAACAATCCTTAGAATTGAATCAAACATAAATTAAAATAGAAGAATAATAATCTTAATTCACAGAAATAAATAGAGCAACTAACCTTAACCAAGGAGGTTTAGTTGCTCATAACTTACAGTAAAAATGCGGAAGTGAGGAGTCCCCCTCCCAGAGGAGAGATCGAGTGTGTCCCTTAGGGAGGAAGGAAGTCCCCTATTTATAGTAAAAACCCCTAAGACTAAACCTAAAATTCAAATTCAAACTAAATCAAAATAAAATCAAATTTAGATCAAATCAAATCTTTTGATTTGAAACTAAAATATTGAATTCTAAAACTAAAAGATATTGTTTGTAATTAAAAATTACAAAAAGAAAACAAAATATAACTAATAGATGCTAAATCCACTTGGAGGCTCAAAGAGGAGTGATTCAGGCTGTTGCTGGCGTTCAGTGCCGGGTGGGCGTTCAGCGCCGGCAGGGGGATATTTCTAGCACTAGTTTTGTCCCTCATGGGTGCTAAATGCCAGGCTAAGCATTAAGCGCCGTATTTGGCAATGATTCCAGAAAAGAAGTATAGACTATTATATATTGTTGGAATGATCTGGAAGTTGGCTTTCCAACATCATTAAAGCCGCATCAATTAGACCTCTGTAACTCAAGTTATGCTTGTTGAAATGCAAGAAGGTCAGAGTTGATAGCATCTACTATCCTTTCTTCGTTGTTGCACAAAACTCTACCAAATTCGCCTAAAATTTACCTAAAATCATAATCAGACATTAGGATCATATACTACTCCTAATCTTGGAAATTGTGGGAGTAGTATTTTGACCCCAAATGTCAATGCAAATAATTTTGAACTCAAGCCTCAATTGATCACTCTTGTTCAACAAAATTGTCAATTTGGAGGAAGCCACCAGGAAGACACAAACCAACACATTTCAAGCTTCATCCAAATTTGTGATAAGGTGAAAACAAATAAAGTATCAGCTGAAGCATATAGACTTCTCTTGTTTCCATTCTCTCTTAGATATAGAGCTGCACAATGGTTGGAGTCCCACCCTAAAGAAAGCATTGCCATATGGTGGAAGACTTAGTTAGCAAGTTTTTTGACCAAGTTCTTTCCCCCCTCAAAGATTGATATAAGTTGAGGACAGATGTGTAGACTTTTAGGCAACTTGAAGGAGAATCCATATATAAAGCTTGGAAAAGATACAAAGGGATGTTGAGGAGATGTCCACCAAATATGTTTGTAGATTGGGTCCAACTCCATTTTTTCTTTGATGGAATCACTCAAACCTCAAAAAATTCATTGAATAATTCATCAGGGGGATCATTACACATCAAGTCTCCTAGTGAAGCTATGGAACTCATTGATATTGTTGTAAATAATCAATATCTCTACTCTTCAGAGTGAAATATGAACACAAAAAGAGGAGTGATAAAACTAGAAACCCTTGATGCTCTAGTGGCTCAAAATAAAATCATGTCTCAACAACTCTTCACACTCATTAAGCAAATGGATGGAATGCACATCTCTGCCATCAACACACAAAGCTCATTATATGACATGAATGGAGGGAATCAGTTTGGTGGAAATTTTTATTCATTCAACACTAATTAATCACAAGTGGAGTAAGTCAATTTTATTAACTCCTCCAGGACACAACAAAATGATCCATACTCTAAAACATATAATCTTGGATGGAGAAACCATCCTAATTTTGGGTGGAGAAACCAACAAAGCCAAGACCAAATAAGCCACAACTTCAACCATGCAAACAATTTCAACTTCCAACCAAACACTCAAAATCACTTCCGAAATCCACAAAACACCCCTTTCAATTCTTCAAACAATTCTCATCAACCACAACCACAACCCACACAAAAAATTCTCTAATCTTGAACTTGCCTTGGAAAAATTTATGGAGGAAACAAGTTCTAATTTCCAAAATCAAGGTGCTTCAATCAAGAAATTAGAAATACAAATTAGCCAAATTTCTCAACAATTAGCAAAATCCACTAACACTTTTCTATTAAGTGACACTGAGGTCAATCCAAGGGAAGAATGCAAGGCAATCAATGTTGAGAAGTAGGAGAATTATGGAGAAAGAAGCCACCAATCATGAAGTGCACAATGAAGAAGCTTCAAAGGAGGAATTGGAGGAGCAAAAGCAAGAACAAGAAGCCTCCACACAAAGTAACATTCCAATGAAGAAAGAAGTAGTGTAGGCATACAAACCAAAAATCTCATATCATCAAAGATTCAAGGGATAGATTAAAGAGAAGCAATACTCCAAATTTCTAGAGGTATTCAAGACACTACACATCAACATTCCTTTTATAGAAGCACTTGAACAAATGCCAATGTATGCTAAGTTTATGAAGGAAATATTATCAAGGAAAATATCCTTGAAGGGAGGACAAACTGTAGTCACGACTAAGGAGTATAGTGCCATCATCAAAAAGGACTTACCAAGGAAGAAGAAGGATCTAGGGAGCTTCCGAATCCCCTGTACCATTGGAAACATAACATTTGAAAGAGCATTATGTGATCTTGGTACAAGCATCAACCTAATGCCTCTCTCTTTGATGAAGAAGCTATAAAACCATGAATTGAAACCAACAAAAATTGCCCTTCAATTGGCTGACAAATCCATGAAGTAGGCACATGAAGTTGTGGAAAATGTTTTGGTGAAAGTAGAAAAATTCTTCCTGCTAGCTGATTTTGTCATCTTTGATATGGAGGAAGACTACAACACCCCCATTATTTTGGGAAGGCTCTTCTTAGCCACTGTCAAGGCATTGATTGATATTGAAAAGGAAGAATTGATGCTAAGAGTGCATGACGAACAATTGGTGTTCCATGTTTTCAAGACCATGCATGATTCCAATCATGAGGACAAGTGTATGAAGATTGACTCCAAGGATCCGAACTTAAAGGAGGCACCCAGTGAATCACTTCAAAAACTACCACTCCCATGCTTGAAAGAGAACAAAGACGTAGAAGTGAAATAAAAAGCTGAAGGGATCATTGGAGCCAAAGACGATTTATACCCGAAGCCTCCATTTGTGATAACCAACAAGATTCCTCCTAACATTGAGCTTAACATTGGCATTGAGTGTGAACAACCACCACCAAAAGGGGAAGAAAAGACTCTGAACAAAGTACCTAGAGGGTGGAGAAATAAAAAGATCCCTACTGAAGACTTTTCACCAGGGGATAAGGTGATGCTAGTTTACCAACCAGGGGAGCCATCTACACATTTGTCTGGACATTACACAGTCAACAAGATTCTTTCTCTTAAGCATGTTGAGATCATCAAGAAAGACACTAGAAGAAAGTTTACAGTGAGAGGATAGAAGTTGAGGCACTATTATCATCATCCACCAAAATAAGGATCAACCGTCAAGCTAGTAACATTGAAGAAGCATTTGTTAGGAGGAAACCCAACCATAGTATCCTTTGATTATTTTTAATTCTTAGATTTTATTAATCTTCATTTTTACTGTTGAATGATGCATGCATAAAGAAAACAAGTATAGGAGGAAGCTAAGTTGAGGTGTTCCCCAGTCATGCAATAAGAATAAAAGAATTAATGTTTGAATGCATGATGCTTTACAATGATGAGCAATGCATATCATGAATATTGCATTTTATAAAAAAATAATTTGGTGTAAGATTTTAGCCTTTTGGGTTCAAGAAAGAAACAAGTTTTCTGTTGTAGCATGCATCCAATGTAATAATGCAGTGTTAGAATGACTTTCATATAGCTTGTGCATTAACATGTCATGCATGAATCATTAATCTCATATTTGAACCAACATTGCATTGCATGAAGCTAAGTTTGGTGTTACCACCAATCTTAGAAAAAGACCATTGATTGAACCATAATAAACCATGCAACATTTGGTATACTGAGCATACATTAAAATAACCAAAATGAACAATATGATTTTGTGACATAAGGAACATAGAGAGTGGCGTGCCACGGGATAAATTTGGTGTCCAAATGACATGATTTTTTGCTTCCCGTGGCACGACATTATTATGGCATCCCACGCCTGGTACTAACATGCATTTTAAACATATTTTGTTGCTTCCCGTGGCACGCTAACCTTGGGGCGTTGGACGGCTGAATGGAAATCATGCATACGTATGGCATCCGTGTATGCATGACTTGGCTAAAATAGGATTTCGTGTTTATGCATGACATGTGCATGCGCACGATACCACTTTGCCTTCCCACGCTAGTACCCTGGCATCCCACACATGGTACATTTTTACTCTTAAAAAAAAGACGAGGATGTCGTGCGTATGCATGGCATGTGCATACGCACGACTGCACTTTGGCATCCCACGCCAGTGCTCTGGCGGTCCATTCCCGGTGCATGATATACATTAATTTGGGAAGCCTTAATCAACTTTTTCATCCAACGACATTCTTTGGGCGTGGCACGCTTGTTAGCATTGAAATTTGAATTAGTGAATTTAGCAATTTCCATTGTCGTGGCACGACACGTTCATAGCGCTACATGGCATATCCTTGTTGATTATTTTTGTATGGTTCATCTCTTGCATTGCATGGTATCTTTTGAACTTGAATTGCACACATCTCCCTACTTGTGGTTGTCACTAAATGCATGCATCATTTTAGTTGTCTTTATTAGTTTTGTTTCTTTATTTTGTAATTGGTATTTCACCTTATTTACTAATAAATTTGATAATATTTTCTTTTATTTGTTTAATTTTGATTAGTATGCATGCTATTATTTTTTTTTAAATTGAAGAAGTTGATTTGTTTGAATCTTGCATGTACTTGTGCCACATGTAGGGATTTTCTAGAGCATTCCCCTCTCTAAATGGTTGATTTGAATAAAGTAGTATTGCATCAGTTAATTGCTTTCACTAGAGAATAATGATTATTCCAAGTCTATCACCACCATTGTCCTTTGTTGCTTGAGGTCAAGTAACCATTTTAAGTTTGGTGTGGAGGTTATGTAGAACATAGCCTATGAGGATAAAAATAGAATAACTTTATTTTGAGTTATTATTTGTTATAGATATGTTTTTATCCATAATTAATAATCACGATTTATTTCTATTCATATAACCTTACTCTTGAAATTGCTTGCACCTAATATCTTTAAGTATACAATAAAAAATTTTCCCTCTTTCAAAGGAAAAGGTTGAAGAAGATTTTAAAATTTGGGGCAAGTAAAGATTAAGAGAAGTGGAGGTTTTGATTATGTGAGTGTGTAATGAGGCTTCATGCTTGTGAATACTTGCATGGGAGCTATAAGACATGGAATCAAGTTTAGAGAAGTATTATAGAGATTCTCAAAAATCTATAGAACCAAGAAGCAGGAATAAAACAAAAGAAAAAGAAAAAGAAAAACAAAGAACAAGGGCCAAGGCTCTGAGCATCAATTACTAGGAGGATTAAGAAAGAAACAAGAACTTAAAGAGTTATTGTCCTAGTTAAATGCTTGTGGTGAACTTGTGTCAAAGAGAGAGGCTTGAGCAAGTAAATTCTAAGGGGTGCTTCGACACCTAATACCTTAAACTAACTAGTTTAGGAGTATTGATTGAAAGCTTATCTAAAAAGCCATTTTGAGATAGAATATTTAGAGTCAAGGCCAAAGTGCAAAAAGAAAGTTATGCAAAAACAAAACAATGATGCAAATAAATGATGCTTCAAGGGGACAATCTATAAAGAGATATCTATAATATAATTCGAATGAAATTCCTAAGTTCTAAGACTTCCAAATGTAGGGACTAAAAAGCAATGGCATCCTTGCAAGAACATACAACTTCGAGTTCACCCCACTGTAACTTAATCACTTCACCTACTAAGGCATCACAAGCAATTCTTCAACCCATTCCAATTAAGAGAATCCCTTGTGCATAGTTCTTTTCTTGCTTGGGGACAAGCAAGATCTTTAGTTTGGTGTTGTGATGTCGATGACCGGAATTCACTCCCCATATAAAAATGATGAATCCGTTCTTTTGGCAAGCGCACCAAAATTATCGTCAAGTAATAACCCATAGTGGAGTGGGATCGTATCCACAGAGATTGGTAAATTTGAGCAATTTTAATCAATTGGTGAATTAGTCAAGCTAAGCAAATTAGATTGTGATTGCAGATTTGTAAATGGGCAGAAATATAAATGACTCAAAAGTAAAGAGAAGCAGTAAAGTGCAGAAAAGGAAATGGCAATAATGTAAAGTGCAGAAACATAAATGACTTAATTGTAAACGGGAATGGGGATCGACAGAATGTAAAGAAAGCTATAAAGAATGTGGAAGATAAGAATAGGAGAATTCATTGAGATCAGGAGATGTTATTCTCTTTGGATTAAATCCAGTTCATATCATCTTCAATCATGCAACTCATTGACCTCTTGGCAATCATGATTGATTGAACCCCAATCCCTTGGTGATTCAATTTTTCAGATCTTGATCAATAGCCAATTCCTTGGTCTAATTGCTCATGAACAGAGATATGCTTGATCCTTGATTATACCACACATCATCATTAGGTCCAAGTAGAGGGAGGATTATATGTCACCATATCCAAACACCAAAACCCAGATCCTACTCAAGTGTGAGAAGGGATTTCTAGCATAGTTTCATGTTTCCTTTCCCAAGGTTCCCATGAAACCCATTTTGCATTCAATCTCTTTTCCAAGATGATTGAACACTAACATTAAAACGAAATTCCTTCTAGCAAATCAAAGAGAAGATGAAGAGAAAAAGAAATTCACTATCATTAATCCATCTAGTATAACAGAGCTCCCTCTCTCAATGAGAGGGAATTTAGCTACTCATAGCTCAGAGAAAAGTACAAGATATAGAAGAGATGATATGAGAAGTAAATCTAACTATACTTTAACAAAACTCTACTCAACAACCCAACCCCTGATGATTGTGCTTCCTTGTACGGTATATAATTTCCTTAATTTTGAATGAATTCTCGTTGCAAGTATAGTTCTATGCTGACGAAAAATCCTCTCATGTAAAAATATTGGTTGTCACGAATAACAAACCCCAAATAAGAATTAACCAAAGTATTTGAACTCCAAATTGTCTCACAAGGAATTGCAATGAAGTGGTCAATTATTAGCTATAAAGGGGCAAAAGGGTTTTGGTTTATAAGAGGAACAAGAAAAGGTAAATCAAGCAAGTAATTAAAGAAAGCAAGATAAAGAACTCTTGGCTAAGACTTAGGTAACTGAGATCACTATCCTTGTCAACAATTTAAATATTAATAATTATGAGGAACCGAGCGCATTAGGTCTACTCACTAAAGCCTTAAGTACGTATTGTCTACTCCTAGGCTTGGAGTACATCGAATGGCTTGATCAACATCAATCCATAAGTCCCAAGCTATCTATTAATCAAATTAGTAGTAGGGTAGAGTCAATGGTTATCAAATTAATCCCCAAGGGTTCTGGAATTACCAATTCAATGAAGCCCAAGGACTCAAGATCACTCAACTCCCTTAGCCTAGGCCAAGGGTCAAGAGAACTACTCAAAAACTATAGGAAACATTCTATCAAACACCTAATGTGCAATAAAAGTAAACATTTGCCTTTAAGTGGGTCACGTGTGAGTAATGGCGCGTACGCGCCATGTGCGCGTGCGCGTCGATTAGCTATTTCTTCATCCGCACGTACGCGTCATGTACGCGTGTGCATCACTATGTGATGTCACTTTTGCGCGCGCGTGCCTTGTACGCTTGCACGCCCATCGATGCATTCCCAATTCTTGTTTCCTCATGCATTCTCCACTTTGTATGCTTTTCTCCTCATTTCTTCCATCCAATACTTGCCTTATGAACCTAAAATCACTCAACAAACACATCAAGGTGTCGAATGGAATTAAAATGAGTTAAAATTACCAATTTAGAGGCCTACAAAGCATGTTTTTACACTTAAGCATAATTTAAGGTAGAATTACAAAACTATGCTATTTCATTGAATAAATGTGGGAAAAAGGTGATAAAATCCCCTAAAATAAGCACAAGATAAACCACGAAATTGGTGTTTATCAAATCTCCCCACATTTAAACTAAGCATGTCCTCATGCTAAAATCAAGAAAGAAGCAAAGGGGTATCAACATTTATTCAATGCAAACTAACTAAATGCAATCTATCTACATGAATGCATCCACTTAGTCAAAACAAGTCAATTTCCAAGAATACATATACAAACACAAGGGCTAAGGCAATAGCAATCAAATCAACTCACAATTGAATTGAATCATTGAAAGATTTTACAAACTTGCAAGAAAAGATGATCATGGCTGGAAACATGTAATTGAGCGATCGAACCCTCGCCAGATGTGTATTCGCTCTAGGCACTCAAGTGTATGGGGTTGATGCACTCAAGTCTTCCCTAATCATGCTCTCTAAGATTTGTTTTTTCATCTAACAATCAACAATTACTTTATGCATGCATACAAATATCATGAGGGCTTTTCCATGGGTTGTAATGGGGCTAGGGTCAAGGTAGGGTGCATATGGTCAAGTGAGCTTGAGATTTGAATCTTTGATTAACTTAAACTTTCCACCTAACCTCTGACAACCTATACAATTCTAAACAATCCTAGCTATCCATTCTTCACTTTTCTACACACTCATGCATTCCCTTTTGATCACCACACATATGCATTGATTATTATTGAACTTCTCCTTAGGTCATTTTTGTCCCCTTTTTATTGTAATTCTTTTTCTCTTTTCTTTTCTTTTTTTTTTCAAACTAAAATATGTACAAGAGCATCAATGCATATGGTTTACACCTGATTAATATATGAGTGTGTACCCAATTCCCAAGATTTTCAACACAACCACAAAACATGCTTTCATCTTTCACTCAATGTACCCAACTTTCCCAAAATCTAGTAATGAACACTCTCACTAGCCTAAGCTAATCAAAGATCCAAACAGGGGACATTTATTGTTTTTCACTTAGACTTGTAATGTGCTACAATTATGAACAAATGGGTTAACCATAGGCTCAAATTTGCTAACAATGGAAGATAAAAGGTAGGCTGTTTGGGTAAGTGAGCTATTTGAACAATGGCCTCAATCATATAAATGCATGTGTACACAAAGTAATGGACATAAAGAATCAAACAAATCAAGGATTACACTCATAGGAGAAGAATAATATACACAAGAATGAAAATAAGTGGTTATATGATGTAACCACAAAATTAAGGCTCAAAACTCGCATGCTTGTGTTCTTTGCTCAAAACATGATTCACAAAGTGTATAATTCAAGAAAGTCCAAAAAAAAATTCAACCAATTGGGGTGGTGCCCTAGAAATGGATTTCTTGGAGATTTTCATCATATTGACTAAGCTTATTCTAATGCAAGGTTGTGATTTAGAAAACTAAAAAAAAAAAATTCTTAGTTTACCCTTTTTCCAATCAAAGCAAATTTCATACGCAAAGGGGATCAACTAGGTTTCAACAATCCACAATGTTTTTTTCCAATTCACAACCAAAAAGGCTAAAACAACTATATAATAAAAATCCAACCAAAAATATGGACTGTATACAATCTAAGGTGCAAAATGTGACGTCTAAGATAAAGTAATTCCAAGATAACAAATATATACAATAATCTCAGAGTAATCTCAAAGATAAAGTGCAAAATGAAATAAAGTAGTAGAGACTAGAAGATAAATGTCTGAAAGTTTACCACACATATGCTATCCACTGGTCACGAAGGGTGACCTCCCCACACTTTAGAATGAAGCATCGTCCTCGATGCTTGATGCACGAAAAACTTGTCTCTCAACAAATCTCCTTTCGGCAAGTGTACCGAATTTGTCGTCAAGTAAAAACTCACAATAGAGTGAGGTCGAATCCCACAGGAATTAATTGATCAAGCAACTTTAATTAGAAGAATGTTCTAGTTGAGCGAATCCAGAATTTGGGTTGAGAGTTGCAGAAAATAAAATGGCGGGAATGTAAATAATAGAAAAGTAAATGCTAGAATTAAAGGACTGGAAGTAGATGACTGAAAATAAATTGCAGAATTGTAAATGGGAATGGGGGATTTGCTCATAAAAGTAAATGGCAGAAATTAAAGAGAATGGGTAGATCAGAGATGTGGAGTTCTTTGGGCTTAGGAGATGTTGCAATTCTCTGGATCAAGTTCATTTTCATCTCTTCCTCTATCAATGTACTCATTGATCTACTTGGCAATCTTAAGTGATTGAATTACAATTTCTTGCAATTCAATCTCTCAAATCTTGATCAATAGCCAATTCCTTGGTCAATTGCTCTTGAGAAGAGATGAAGTATGGTCACTGATTATACCACATGCATTTCCCAAATCAAGTATTGAGAGGGTTATAGTCACATACCCATCCAAACCCAATTTGGTCCAGCATGAGAAAGCATTTCTAGCTTGATCTCTTCATTCCTCTTTCAAGGTTCAAAAGAGATCCAAGTTTGAATAGCTTCTTTTCCAAGATAACTACTCAATGGGATGAAGATCGAAAGCTTTCAAGTAAAATCAAGAGAGAAGATAGAAGAAGAATAATGAAAATTAGTATTGATCCATCAAATTACAACAGAGCTCCCTAACCCAATGAAAGGGGTTTAGTTTTTCATAGCTCTAGAAAATGAAAACAAAGATGGAGAATACATCATAAAACTAGAAAATGTAAAGAAGGTAAAATACAAGGAGTAATTCTCTTTTTCCAGCCTCCCAAACGCCTTTCTCAATTCAAAGCTACTCCTATATATACTACTCTTCTCAGCTTCTAGTTTGCTCTTCAAGTCTTGGGCCTTTGGATCTTGAGTTTGAAGCAGTTCTTTTCTTCATTTGGGCTTGGCTTTACTTGCAGAGAGAAAGTGCTAAGTGGGCAGAGACTTTATCTCAGGGTGTTAGGGGTGTTAACATTTAGTGAAAGTATAAGTTCGATAAGGTTAGTGGCACTTAACATTTTCACTAACGTTCCAATGTACCCTTTTGCCTCACGTTAGAGCCCACGTTAACTAGGTTAACGTGGCTTCTAACGTGGCCTTGCCAACCTTCGAGAACGTTAGTGACACTCAACATTGTCACTAACGTTGACATAAAGTCTAGCACACATAGACCTATTTAGAACTTAGAAGACAGAATTTAAAAAGGGTTCAACTACGAGTAACTACAAATCAAAAGTGCATTCGGACTTCCAACTTTCAACAATTCTGAGTACAATGGAATTTAGTAACAATACAACCTTTGGGTGATGATTTCTGGTTGTCCTCTCTCTTTGTCATCATCCTAGTTTTTTGCTGCCTAGCTTCTTTGGGTGGAGGTGCACCATTTCCTCATAAGGTTCCTGCAAGGTCACTGGAAGTTGCTTTTTCCCAAAGCACTTGAGACATAGTTAGCTTGCATGTATGCTGGTGCCTTTTGAACTCAATTTGGTGTGTGAACACCAAACTTAATTCCTTGCCCAGTCCAAACATTGCACATATGCAGAGAACCCCATATCTTATTGTCAACAAAGCAATGATAACCTATAGCCTAACTACATCTAAGTGGTTTCTCTTGATTGGATGGAGCTAGCAATGTCCTTCTGGAGTGGAGTGTAATTCTAACCAATGTCCCTTTTGTGGAACACCAAACTTAGAATTACACCATCACTCTTGGATTGTTTTGGTGTGGAACACCAAACTTAGCTCCTTACAATACAGGAGAAACGACTTGTGATTTTTTTATTGAAACAAAGATGAAAGTGAAACTACCTGAGGTTGGGTTGCCTCCCAACAGAGCGCTCTTTTATCGTCGCTAGCTCGACGAGTCCTTAATTACTTGAGATGGTACTTTACTCTGGGGTTTTCCCCCATGTTGCCCAGATAATGCTTGAGTCTTTGTCCATTCACTGTAAAAGTCCTCTCTGAACCTTCATCCGTGATTTCGATGTGGCCATATGGTGATACTTTCGTAACCATGAAAGGTCCGGACCACCTTGACTTGAGTTTTTCTGGGAACAGCCTTAATTTAGAATTGTAAAGGAGTACTCGCTGCCCCTTTTCAAAACTTCTGGGCGCAAGATGCATTGCATGTTTTCTCTTTGCCTTTTCTTTATACATCTTAGTGTTTTCATAGGCTTGTGACCTGAATTCCTCCATCTCTTGGAGCTGCAAGATCCTTTTTGCACCAGCAGCAATGCTGTCAAAATTTAGTATCTTGATAGCCCAGAGAGCTTTGTGCTCCAGCTCCAGTGGTAAATGACAAGCCTTCCCATAGACCAGTTGATATGGAGACATTCCAAGTGGAGTTTTGAATGCTGTTCTGTATGCCCAAAGAGCATCATCCAGCTTCTTCGACCAATCCTTTCTAGATGCACCCACAGTCTTTTCCAGGATCCTCTTCAGCTCTCTGTTAGATATCTCAGTTTGCCCACTTGTTTGAGGATGGTAAGGTGTAGCTACTTTGTGTTTTACCTCATATCGTAGGAGGAGAGCTTCTAGTGGTTTGTTACAAAAGTGGCTCCCTCCGTCACTGATGAGGCATCTTGGGACTCCAAACCGGCTAAAGATATTTTTCATGAGGAAGTTCATGACTACCTTGTTATCATTAGTTGGGGTTGCAATAGCCTCTACCCACTTGGAAACATAATCCACTGCTACCAAGATGTACTTGTTTGCATATGAGGTTGGGAATGGTCCCATGAAATCTATTCCCCACACATCAAACAGTTTCAGTTCCAAGATGATATTTTGTGGCATGGCGTTTCTTTTGGGTAGGTTTCCAGACCATTGGCATTCATTGCAGCTTTTTACTTGTTCCTTGGCATCCTTGAAAAGGGTGGGCCAAAAGAATCCGCTTTGTAACACCTTTGCGGCAGTTCTGTCCCCTCCAAAGTACCCGCCATAACATGAACCATGGCAATTCCACAAGACTTCTCTTCCTTCTTCTTCCGAAACACATCTTCTAAGGATTACATCTGAACATTTCTTGAAGAGATATGGCTCGTCCCAGACAAAGTATTTTGCATCATTCATGAGCTTTCTTTTTTGATGTTTATTGATCCCTGGAGGTAATTCCCCAGTTGCCTTGAAATTTGCAATATCTGCAAACCATGGTGCTTTGTGAACTGTCATCAACTGCTCATCAGGGAAGAGCTCGTTCACATTTGTATCATTTTCTCCACCTTGATCATGAGGGATTCTGGATAGGTGATCTGCCACCTTGTTCTCCACTCCTTTCTTGTCTCTGATTTCAATATCAAATTCCTGCAATAGTAAGATCCACCTTATTAGTCTTGGCTTTGATTCTTGCTTGGCAAACAAATATTTAAGTGCTGTGTGATCTGTAAAAACAATCACTTTAGCACCATTGAGGTATGATCTAAATTTGTCAAATGCAAAAACTATTGCTAGCAACTCCTTTTCAGTTGTGGTATAATTTCTTTGAGTTTCATTAAGGACTTTGCTAGCATAGTATATCACACGAACTAAGTTATCCTTCCTTTGTCCTAACACTGCCCCAACTTCAAAATCAGATGCGTCACACATCAATTCAAATGGTAAGTTCCAATCAGGTGGGAAAATGATAGGAGCAGAGGATAACCTCATTTTCAAATGTGCAAATGCTAGCATGCATGTTTCATCAAAGACAAATGGTGTATCAGATACAAGGAGATTGCTTAAGGGCTTGGCTATCTTTGAAAAATCTTTAATGAACCTTCTGTAAAAACCAGCATGCCCTAAAAAACTCCTAATTGTCTTGACATCACTGGGTGGGGGTAGTTTTTCAATAAGTTCTACTTTAGCTCTATCAACCTCAATGCCNTAATAGCTGGGGATATGGAGCTCTTGAGATGTTCAGTTGTGGTATCCCTTTTTCTTTCTGCAGACTTGGCGTGGGAGGTTGAATTCCATCTTGCTCTTCTCCCTTTTCATTTGGCTTTTGGATGCTACTTCCATAATTCCCTGGGTTTGGATTGATGTAAGAGCCCAAGACTCTTCTATCCTCCCCAACATGATTTGCTCTACCTCCTCCCCCATGGTTGTGATCCTCTTCTTCATGATGGTTTTCCATGTTGTCTTCAATGTTTGGTTCAAAGAATTCCTCTTCTTCCTCAGCACCAACCACTTTCTTTCCTCTTGCCTCCCTCCTTAATCTAAGAAAGGTCCTCTCAGGTTCAGAATTGAAGGAAGTTGAAGCCCCGCTTCTTCTCCCTGTCATACAACCAACAAGTGCAAGCAAGAAAAGATAGGTGCAGAAAGTATTTGTGTCAGAATTACTGTTAGATGTGGGTGATGCAATATATCAAACAGTTAGTGGGTTAGCAAATAGAATTGAAAATAACAAAGAAAAACAAAAGAGTAGAGGGAGAAGGGAACAAGTTTAACTAAAACTAAAAGTAAATCACTTAAACAGAAAATGAAATTCATAAAATAAAAATGCTCAATCTAGTGATCCTCCAATTTAATCATTGTTGATGCACAATCAATCCCCGGCAACGGCGCCATAAACTTGATGCACAGAAAACTTGTCTCTCAACAAATCTCCTTTCGGCAAGTGTACCGAATTTGTCGTCAAGTAAAAACTCACAATAGAGTGAGGTCGAATCCCACAGGGATTGATTGATCAAGCAACTTTAATTAGAAGAATGTTCTAGTTGAGCAAATCCAGAATTTGGGTTTTAGAGTTGCAGAAAATAAAATGGCAGGAATGTAAATAACAGAAAAGTAAATGCTAGAATTAAAGGACTGGAAGTAGATGACTGAAAATAAATTCAAGAATTGTAAATGGGAATGGGGGATTTGCTCATAAAAGTAAATGGCAGAAATTAAAGAGAATGGGTAGATCAGAGATGGGGAGTTCATTGGGCTTAGGAGATGTTGCAATTCTCCGGATCAAGTTCATTTTCATCTCTTCCTCAATCAATGCACTCATTGATCTCCTTGGCAATCTTAAGTGATTGAATTACAATTTCTTGCAATTCAATCTCTCAAATCTTGATCAATAGCCAATTCCTTGGTCAATTGCTCATGAGAAGAGATGAAGTATGGTCACTGATTATACCACATGCATTTCCCAAATCAAGTATTGAGAGGGTTATAGTCACATACCCATCCAAACCCAATTTGGTCCAGCATGAGAAAGCATTTCTAGCTTAATCTCTTCATTCCTCTTTCAAGGTTCAAAAGAGATCCAAGTTTGAATAGCTTCTTTTCCAAGATAACTACTCAATGGGATGAAGATCGAAAGCTTTCAAGTAAAATCAAGAGAGAAGATAGAAGAGGAATAATGCAAATTAGTATTGATCCATCAAATTACAACAGAGCTCCCTAACACAATGAAAGGGGTTTAGTTTTTCATAGCTCTAGAAAATGAAAACAAAGATGGAGAATACATCATAAAACTAGAAAATGCAGAGAAGGTAAAATACAGAGAGTAATTCTCTTTTTCCAGCCTCCCGAACTCCTTTCTCAATTCAAAGCTACTCCTATATATACTACTCTTCTTAGCTTCTAGTTTGCTCTTCAAGTCTTGGGCCTTTGGATCTTGAGCTTGAAGCAGTTCTACTTCTCTTCTCCACGTTAGAGTTCACGTTAACTTAGTTAACGTGACTCTTAACGTGGGCAATGATGGCTTTGAGAGTGTTATTGGCAATCACTTTTCTCATTAACCTTGCAAGTTACCTCCCTTTCCTTGCTTCCTTTGGTCCTGAAATCAAGCAACAGAGTACATCAAAGTTCTAATCCAAGTCATGGGCAATGCAGCATACAATTTGTCACTAAATTCATGCAAAATCCTCATAAAATAATGTAAAATGCACAATGTATGCTTGAATCATGGTGTAGGTGAATATCTACCCAAAACTAGCTTATTTCCTAAAAAAATGCATGAAACTAACCTAAAAACAGTAAAGAAAAGGTCAGTGAAACTGGCCAAGATGCCCTGGCATCAATGCTACAGCTGAAGCTCGGGCTGGGGGTCAACAGTCGCGTTGGGCTGTGGCTGTGGTACTACCTATGAGTCCTCAGGGGGTGCCTCCTGCTGAGTCGGCTCCTCAACATGCTCCTCGTCCTGATCCTGCTCATGATCCTGCTCATCAGAGGCGGGAGAGTCTGGGAGAGGAGGTAGCTCAATGCCCTGTGATACGAAAACCTGGTCTATGCGATCGAGACGTCGCATGATACGACGCTCGCTGCGCTCCATGAAGCAAAATAGGGGTTGTACTAGTAGGTATGTCAGCTCTGGTGCTGGTGGTGGTGGAAAGGGTGTTGTGGCTGCTGAAGTAGAAGAGGTTCCTGCTGCTGTTGTGGAAGATGAAGGCTGAGCTGCCTCCACCACTACTCTAGCTCGAGAACGGCATCTGGGTGGAGGCTTCTCGAGCACCCACCCACCCCACGGAATAGTAGCCTCCTTGTCGTCGTCATCTGGGAGTGGTGTTGTCACGTCATCGTCCCTCCAAGGGACATCGGCTAGCTCAATCATGCTGGTGACCAATGTAGAAAATGGTATTAGGCCACGGATGTGTGCTCGCCACATGCTCTGCCTGATCAACCGGGGGAAGTCTACCTCTTTCCCCTCTATGACATAGCCAATCAGAACCAGCATATCCATCAGAATTTCGGAAAAATGAGTGGTGGGCAGGACATAATGGGCGAATATCTGCTGCCAAGTCCTAGCTTCTCTTGACAGATAAGTGAATAGCATCCTCTTGGGCTTCTTATTGCCAGAATCCATCACCCAAGGGGCGTCCGATATGGCAATTACGCACTTCAGCGCCTCATAATCAAAGGTCATGCAGTGGATAGCTATCTCTGCCTGCTGATAGGTGCATGTGTCACCAGTACGAGGTTGGCAAAGCAATGCCTCCCCAATAGCTGCCTCAGTAATCAAGATCTCCCTATCCCGTAGGTGGACTGAATCAAGAGTTGCACGAAAGAAGTTGCAGTAGAACTCCTTCACCCACGAAGTGTTTATCCTTCCCAAATTCCTATCAACAAAGTCCAAGCCAAATTCCAGAATACGGGTATTGATGGCGCGTCTCACGTCATTAGGAAGGACCAAGTTCTTCTCAATGTTCAGATTCATCTTCCGATATTTAGGGAAGCGAAGCTCACAGTAGAGATTGAAAAACTGGGTTGGGTAGGTGGATGGTAGCAGCTAATTCTCTTTATGCACATCATTCAGCAGATTCTTAGCATAGTTGGCATAAGGGGAAGGGGTAGAGGATTTAGAGCGCTTCCTCTTCTTTGAGATAATAGCTATGACTTTTCCTTTTTCCGACATCCTGAAAAACAGATGTGATATGATATAACAACTAGCCAAGTAGATGTATAGCACTCAAGGTAGGACTTATTCATGAAGTGAGTGAAGAAAAGAGAATTCTTGAAATGCAAGTAACAAAATTCACAGTTCAAACTAAGTCACAAACCAAGAATTCAAACCACAATTGCACAATGCTTGTTCATTAAGCCTAAGAAATGCCATATCCAAAAGAATGATTAAAGGAGTTATGTTGAAAACAAAAGGAAGAAATCAGTTGGTTAATCAAGTTAGAGTTAAAAACTGGTTTAAAAGTTAGTGATATGATGGTTACTGACTCAATTAAAAGAAGTGCACAAAGTATGGAAGGTAAGCATACTTGATGAGCGGATAATTTATACGCTTTTTGGCATTGTTTTTACATAGTTTTCAGTATGATTTAGTTAGTTTTTAGTATTTTTTTATTAGTTTTTAATTAAAAATCACATTTCTGGACTTTACTATGAGTTTATGTGTTTTTCTGTGATTTCAAGGATTTTCTGGCTGAAATTGAGGGACCTGAGCAAAAATCAGATTCAGAGGTTGAAGATGGACTGCAGATGCTGTTGGATTCTGACCTCCCTACACTCAAAGTAGATTTTATGGAGCTACAAAACTCCAAATGGCGTGCTTCTAATTGCGTTAGAAAGTGGACATCCAGATCTTTCCAGCAATATATAATAGTCCATACTTTGCCTGAGTTTAGACGATGCAAACTGGTGTTGAACGCCAGTTCCATGTTGCAGTCTGGCGTTCAGCGCCAGAAACAAGTTGCAAAGTGGAGTTCAATGCCAGAAACACGTTACAAACTGGCGTTCAACCCCAAGAAAGACCTCTTTTGTGAGGGCTGGCCATTCGGCCATGCCTGAACCTTCATCACTTATGTATTTTCAACGGTAGAGTTTCTACACACCATTGATTAAGGTGTGGAGCTCTGCTGTTCCTCATGAATTAATATAAAGTACTACTGTTTTTCTATTCAATTCAACTTATTCTGCTTCTAAGATATTCATTCGCACTTCAACATGAATATGATGATCGTGACACTCATCATCATTCCCTATGAACGTGTGCCTGACAACCACTTTCGTTCTACCTTCGATTGAATAAGTATCTCTTGGATTTCTTAATCAGAATCTTCGTGGTATAAGTTAGAATCCATGGACGGCCATTCTTGAGATCCAAAAAGTCTAAACCTTGTCTGTGGTATTCCGAGTAGGATCCGGGAAGGGATGGTTGTGACGAAGTTCAAACTCGCGAGTGCTGGGCGTAGTGACAGACGCAAAAGGAGTGTGAATCCTATTCCAGTATGATCGAGAACCTCCAGATGATTAGCCATGCAGTGATAGCGCATCGGACCATTTTCATAGAGAGGATGGGAAGTAGCCATTGACAACAGTGATGCCCTACCCAAAGCTTGCCATAGAAAGGAGTAAGATTGATTGGATGAAGACAGCAGGAAAGCAGAGGTTCAGAGGAACGAAAGCATCTCTATACGCTTATCTGAAATTCTCACCAATGAATTACATAAGTACCACTATCCTATTTTATATTTTATTTATCTTTTACTTATCAATTCATAAAGTCAGTTGAATCCGCCTGACTGAGATTTACAAGGTGACCATAGCTTGCTTCAAGCCGACAATCTCCGTGGGATCGACCCTTACTCACGTAAGGTTTATTACTTGGACGACCCAGTGCACTTGCTGGTTAGTTGTCCGAAGTTGTGAAACAAAATTAAGAATATGAACGTGCATATGATGTTTTTAGCGCCGTTACCAAGGAAGTAAAGATCACGATTTCGCACACTAAGTTTTTGGCGCCGTTGCTAGGGATTGTTCGAGTTTGGACAACTGAAGGTTCATCTTGTTGCTCAGATTAGGTAATTTTATTTTAATTTTAAGCTTTTTACTTCTTATTTTTGAAAATCCAAAAAAAAATTATAAAATCATAAAATCAAAAAAATAATTTTTGTGTTTCTTGTTTGAGTCTTGAGTCAATTTTTAAGTTTGGTGTCAATTGTATTTTTTCTAAAAATTTATGCATTTTTCGAAAATTCAGGCATTCATAATGTTCTTGATGATCTTCAAGTTGTTCTTGGCCAGTCTTCTTGTTTGATCTTCATATTTTCTTGTTTTGTGTCTTTCCTTGTTTTTCATATGCATTCCTGAATTATTAATGTCTAAAGAATAAAAATTTTTAAGTTTGGTGTCTTGCATGTTTTTCTTTTCTTAAAAATTTTCAAAAATAAGTTCTTGGTGTTCATCTTGACATTCAAAGTGTTCTTGGTGTTCATCTTGACATTCATAGTGTTCTTGCATGCATGATGAGCGGATATTTTATACGCTTTTTGGGGTTAATTTCATATAGTTTTTAGTATGTTTTAGTTAGTTTTTAGTTTATTTTCATTAGTTTCTAGGAAAAATTCATATTTCTGGACATTACTATGAGTTTGTGCATTTTTCTGTAATTTCAGGTATTTTCTGGCTAAAATTGAGGGAGCTGAGCAAAAATCTGATTCAGGCTGAAAAAGGACTGCTGATGCTGTTGGATCCTGACCTCTCTGCACTCGGAATGGAATTTCTGGAGCTACAGGAGTCCAATTGACGCACTTCCAATTTCGTTGGAAAGTAGAAATCCAGGGCTTTCCCGCAATATATAATAGTTCATAATTTTCTCAAGGATAGATGACGTAAACTATCATTCAACGCTAGTTCCATGTTGCAGTCTGGCGTCCAGCGCCAGAAACACGTTACAAGTTGGAGTTCAACGCCAGAAACAGGTTACAGCCTGGCGTTGAATGCCCAAAACAGCCCAAGAACGTGAGAAGCTCTAGTCTTAGCCCCATCACACACCAAGTGGGCCCCAGAAGTGGATTTCTGCACTATCTATCATAGTTTACTCATTTTCTGTAAACCTAGGTTACTAGTTTAGTATTTAAACAACTTTTAGAGATTTATTTTCTATCTCATGACATTTTTAGATCTGAACTTTGTACTCTTTGACAGCATGAGTTTCTAAACTCCATTGTTGGGGGTGAGGAGCTCTGCTGTGTCTCGATGAATTAATGCAAGTATTTCTGTTTTCCATTCAAACATGCGTCTTCCTATCTAAGATATCCATTCCCACTTCAACATGAATGTGATGAACGTGACAATCATCATCATTCCCCCACGAACGTGTGCCTGACAACCACTTCCGTTCCACCGTAGAATGAATGAATATCTCTTGGATCTCTTAATCAGAATCTTCGTGGTATAAGCTAGATTTATGGCAGCATTCAAGAGAATCCGGAAAGTCTAAACCTTGTCTGTGGTATTCCGAGTAGGATTCAGGGATTGAATAACTGTGACGAGCTTCAAACTCGCGAGTGCTGGGCGTAGTGACAGACGCAAAAGGATAGTAAATCCTATTCCGGTACGATTGAGAACCTGCAGATGATTAGCCGTGCGGTGACAGCGCACCTGGACCCTTTTCACTGGAAGGATGGATGGTAGCCATTGACAACGGTGATCCACCAACACACAGCTTGCCATAGGAGGACGTGCGTGCGTGAATCAAAAAACAGAGGAAAGCAGAATTTCAGAAGACAAAGCATCTCCAAAACTCCAACATATTCTCCATTACTGCATACAAGTATAATTTGTGTTCTCCCCTTTTTACTTTTTACAATTCAAATTAAAAATTATTATTGAGATTATATCCTGACTAAGAGTTACGAGATAACCATATCTTGCTTCAAGCCAACAATCTCCGTGGGATCGACCCTTACTAACGTAAGGTATTACTTGGACAACCCAGTGCACTTGCTGGTTAGTTGTGCGAAGTTGTAATTGAGTAATGTGAACATTGACATTACAATTTCGTGCACCAAGTTTTTGGCGCCGTTGCCGGGGATTGTTTGAGTTTGAACAACTGACGGTGAATCCTGTTGCTTAGATTAGGAAAATTTTGTCTTTTGGGTTAGAGTCTTTTATATTCTTTTCAAAAAAATTTTTCAAAAAAAAAATATTTTTTCTTAGTTATTAAAAATACTTCTTCAGAACAAGTGTTATATTTACAGCTCAATTGGCTAGAGCATTGGTCTATGTTCTTGATGATTGGGCACCGGTTTTATTAAAAATCTTTTTCAAAAATAATTTTTCTTGATCTTGTGCCAAACTTTAAGTTTGGTGTTTTCTTGTTAATCTTTCTATAATTTTCGAAAATTTTAGTTTGGTTTTCTAAAAATTTTAAGTTTGGTGTTCCTTCTTCATGTTCTTGTTGTTCTTGTGAGTCTTCAAGGCGTTCTTGAGTTTTCCTTGTGTCTTGATCTTAAAATTTTTATGTTTGGTGTTCCTTGGTGTTTTCCCTCCAAAATTTTCGAAAACAAGGAGCATTAGATCTAAAAATTTTAGATCTTGTGTTATTTTATT
>NC_029792.2:52831018-52832105 GCF_000816755.2 Arachis ipaensis
TTTTTAAAACAAATTTTCGAAAATTATTTTTAAAATTCAGATTTTTTTTCAAAATTTAAAATCTTTTTCAGTTCATATATTTTTCAAAACTTCCTGACCACTTTCTCTCTCCTAATTTTTTTCGAAAATCTTCACCCATTTTTATTTATTTTATTTTAATTTATTTTATTTTCGAAATAAATAAATATTTAAATAAATAAAAATATTTCTTCTCTATTTTACATCATCTCCCTTTCTCCATCATGGATCTATGCGGAAATGAACAGTCCAGAAGGACTCTGGGGTCATATGCTAACCCCTCTACTACTTCATATGAGAGTAGTATCTGCATATCCTCCATTGGAGTCAGTAGCTTTGAGTTGAATCCTCAGCTCATTATCATGGTGCAGCAAAGCTGCCAGTATTTCGGTCTTCCACAGGAAGAACCTACAGAGTTTCTGGCACAGTTTTTACAAATTGTTGACACAATACATGATAAGGAAGTAGATCAGGATGTCTACAGATTATTACTGTTTCCATTTGCTGTAAAAGACCAAGCCAAGAGGTGGTTAAATAACCAACCTAAGGCTAGCACAAGGACATGGAAACAGTTGACAGAAAAATTCCTGAATCAATACTTTCCTCCAAAACGGATGACACAGCTAAGGCTGGACATCCAAGGCTTTAAACAAGGAGATAATGAATCTCTTTATGATGCCTGGGAGAGATACAGAGAGATGCTACGAAAATGCCCCTCTGAAATGTTTTCAGAGTGGGTTTAGTTAGACATCTTCTATTATGGGCTTACAAAAAGGGCTTAGATTTCTCTAGATCACTCAGCTGGTGGATCTATCCACATGAGAAAGACAATTGAAGAAGCTTAAGAGCTCATTGATACAGTTGCCAGAAATCAGCATCTGTACTTAAGCAGTGACCCTTCTATGAAAGAAGAGGATAAAACAGTAACTGTTGAACTCAGTCCTGTAGAACAAGCTGCTGAATTCAATCAGCAATTGGACTTTCTAATACAACAGTTAGCCGAATTCAAAGATAGACTACAAGAGACAAGGATGGCTAATATAAATATGGAAGAACAATTGAAGCAAAC
>NC_029792.2:52832190-52837496 GCF_000816755.2 Arachis ipaensis
TGCATGCTTTCTATTTCCTCTGATATGGTGGAAAAATTTCTGGAAGTCTTCATGGATGACTTCTCAGTATATGGAGACTCATTCAGCTCCTATCTTGGTCACCTGACACTGGTTTTGAAAAGATGCCAAGAGACCAACCTGGTTTTAAACTGGGAAAAATGTCACTTTATGGTGACTGAAGGGATTGTCCTTGGGCATAAAATTTCAAACAAGGGAATAGAGGTGGATCAAGCTAAAATAGAGGTAATTGAAAAATTACCACCACCTGCCAATGTTAAGGCAATCAGAAGCTTTCTGGGGCATGCAGGATTCTATAGGAGGTTTATAAAGGATTTTTCAAAAATTGCAAAACCTCTAAGCAACCTGCTAGCTGCTGACACGCCATTTGTGTTTGACACAGAGTGCCTGCAAGTGTTTGAAACTCTGAAAGCTAAACTGGTCACAGCACCAGTTATCTCTGCACCAGACTGGACATTACCATTCGAATTAATGTGTGATGCCAGTGATCATGCCATTGGTGCAGTACTGGGGCAGAGGCATGACAAGCTTCTACATGTCATTTATTATGCTAGCCGTGTTTGGAATGATGCCCAGAAAAATTACACAACCACAGAAAAAGAATTGCTTGTAGTGGTTTATGCCATTGACAAGTTTAGATCATACTTAGTAGGATCAAAGGTGATTGGGTACACAGATCATGCTGCTCTTAAATATCTACTCACAAAGCAGGATTCAAAACCCAGACTCATAAGATGGGTGTTGCTTATGCAAGAGTTTGATATAGAAATAAGAGACAGAAAAGGGACAGAAAACCAAGTGGCCGACCATCTGTCCTGGATAGAACCAGTGGAAGGGGCGTCCTCCCCCTCTATTGAGATCTCTGAAACCTTTCCGGATTAGCATTTGTTCGCCATTCAGGAATTAACATGGTTTACAGACATTGCAAACTACAAAGCTGCAAGGTTCATTCCCAAGGAGTACAGCATGCAACAAAAGAAAAAATTAATTACTGATGCAAAGTACTACTTGTGGGATGAACCCTATCTCTTTAAGAGATGTGCAGACGGCATAATCCGTAGGTGTGTGCCTAAGGAAGAAGCACAAAGGATCTTATGGCATTGCCATGGGTCACAATATGGAGGTCATTTCGGAGGTGAGCGAACAACCACCATGGTCCTCCAATGTGGTTTCTACTGGCCTACACTTTACAGAGATTCCTAAGAGTTTGTACGTAACTGTGACAGTTGCCAGAGAGCTGGTAATTTGCCTCACAGTTACGACATGCCTCAACAAGGAATCTTGGAGATTGAGTTGTATGATGTATGGGGTATTGATTTCATGGGCCCTTTTCCACCATCTTACTCAAACACTTATATTCTGGTGGCAGTTGACTATGTATCAAAATGGGTAGAGGCCATTGCCACACCCACCAATGATACTAAAACAGTACTAAAGTTCCTCCAGAAACATATATTCAGTAGATTTGGTGTCCTTAGGGTACTAATCAGTGATGGGGCACTCACTTCTGCAACAAACAGCTTTACTCTGCCATAGTCCGGTATGGGATTCGCCATAAGGTGGCAACTCCATATCATCCGCAGACAAATGGACAAGCTGAAGTTTCTAACAGAGAACTAAAAAAAATCCTGGAACGGACTGTAAATACCCGTAGAAATGATTGGGCACGAAGCTTGGATAATGCTCTGTGGGCTTACAGAACAGCATTCAAGACTCCTATAGGGACCTCTCCGTACCAACTTGTGTATGGTAAGGCATGCCACCTGCCCGTGGAACTGGAATATAAAGCCTACTGGGCAACCAGATTCCTAAACTTTGATGCCAAATTAGCTGGAGAAAAAAGATTGCTCCAGCTGAATGAGCTAGAGGAATTCAGATTCACTGCTTTCGAAAATGCCAAGCTTTATAAAGAAAAATAAAAAAGGTGGCATGATAGAAAGCTGTCATCTAGAATCTTTGAACCAGGACAAAAGGTTCTGTTGTTTAACTATAGGCTCAGGCTATTCCCCAGGAAACTGAATTCCCGGTGGAAGGGACCATATGTGATTACAAGTGCATCACCATATGGTTATGTAGAGCTTCAAGATATTGATTCTGATAAGAAGTTCATTGTTAATGGACAGAGAATCAAGCACTATCTTGAAGGCAATGTTGAGTAAGAGTGCTCAAGGCTGAGGCTAGATTAAAACCTCAGCAAGGTCCAGCTAAAGACAATAAAGAAGCGCTTGCTGGGAGGCAACCCAGCCATGGGGCATCACTTCCTCTAAGCATTTTGCCCTATTCTTGATTTTATTTGTTTATAGAAAGTTCATTGATACTAAGGTAAAGAGTCAATTGTATAAGTTTACAGGGTTACAGAAGGATTTTGCACACAAAACAGAGAAAAAAGAGCTCACTGGCAAGAAAACGCCGGTAAAAGTCTGTTTTGGGCGTTCAATGCCCAAAAGAAGCATCCACTGGGCGTTTAACGCCAGATTTACAGCGTCCTGGGCTTTCAAAAAAATGCCCAGTGACAAAGGAGTTCCTGGTGTTCAACGCCAAAAAGAAGCAACAGCTGGGCGTTGAATGCCCAGGAGAAGCAGCAGTTGGGCGTTGAACGCCCAAAACATGCAGCGTTTGGGCGTTCAAACGCCAGGATGGTAGGGAGGAGGTAAATTCGTTTTTTCTTCATATTTTTCATTTTAATCTTAATTTTCATGTTTCAATTCATGATTTCCTGCATAAACATGTTACAAACCCTGATTTCTAAAATCCCTAATTTCTAAAAAGCCTACTTTAAAAATATCAAATGTATCTTAATCCATAAGCATAAATCCTTTTTTTCAATCCAATTCAACTCTTTTTCAAATTTTCAAAACAAATCTATCTCTTTTCATTATAAAATCTTTTCAACTAATCAATATCTTTTTTTAAAATCTCCATATTATCTTTTTTAAAAATCCAAATTTATCTTTTTCAAATATCTTTCATATCTCTTCAATTTTAAATTATATCTTTTCTTATCATACTTATTTCTTTTTAAATCATATCTTCTATCTTATCTTTCTCCCTATTTTCGAAAATCCACCCCCCTCCCTTTTAAAAATACATTCGGCCTCATTCCTCTCATCCATCATTCAACACTAGCTCTCCTTCTATCCCTCTCCTTTCTTTTCTTTTGCTTGAGGACAAGCAATCCTCTAAGTTTGGTGTGTTTATCCATGATCACTAAACCATACCCACTAAGATCATGGCTCCTAAAGGAAAGCAACCCACTCCAAGAGGCAAGAAAGAGAGTATTCCAAAACCATTTTGGAATCAAGGGAGGTTCTTAACCAAAGAACATTCAGACCATTACTACAAAATAATGGGTCTAAGATCTGTGATCCCGGAAGTCAAGTTCGATCTGAAAGAAGATGAATATCCGGAGATCCAAGAGCAGATTCGAAACAGGAACTGGGAAGTCCTAGCCGGACCAAATGAAGGAAGAACAGCAAAATCAAAACAGCATGCTTTGCAAACTGCTTAGAGAACAAGAAGTGCAAGGGCGTGAATTAAGAGAACTAAAGCGTCAGAAACTATCTCTTGAAGGGCCAAGCACTCCACAGACTAAAGAGGCATCCGCTTCCCAAAGTCAAGGTCGTTGAGTTCTGATCTTAACCTTAACCCTGTGATAATTTTTTTTTTATTATTTGAGTTTTACCTTAGGAGTCATATAGTAGTAATTAGTATCTATATTTTGATTTTATCTCCAATTAAGCTATAATTTATTTTTCTCATCATCATTAAACATGAATAAAATAGAAGATTTTCTTTAGGATAAGGAGGCAATAATTCTCGAGTTTTTAATATAAGAAATTCTGATTAATTTTTTTCTGTAATTTCAGGTATTTTCTGGCTGAAATTGAGGGAGCTGAGCAAAAATCTGATTCAGGCTAAAAAAGGACTGCTGATGCTGTTGGATCCTGACCTCTCTGCACTCGGAATGGAATTTCTGGAGCTACAGGAGTCCAATTGACGCGCTTCCAATTTCGTTGGAAAGTCGACATTCAGGGCTTTCCAGCAATATATAATAGTCCATACTTTGCTCAAGGAGAGACGACGTAAACTGGCGTTCAATGCCAGTTCCATGTTGCAGTCTGGCGTCGAGCGCCAGAAACACGTTACAAGTTAGAGTTCAACGCCAGAAACAGGTTACAGCCTGGCGTTGAACGCCCAAAACAGCCCAGGCACGTGAGAAGCTTTAGTCTTAGCCCCATCACACACCAAGTGGGCCCCAGAAGTGGATTTCTGCACTATCTATCATAGTTTACTCATTTTCTGTAAACCTAGGTTACTAGTTTAGTATTTAAACAACTTTTAGAGATTTATTTTGTATCTCATGACATTTTTAGATCTGAACTTTGTACTCTTTGACAGCATGAGTTTCTAAACTCCATTGTTGGGGGTGAGGAGCTCTGTTGTGTCTCGATGAATTAATGCAAGTATTTCTGTTTTCCATTCAAACATGCGTGTTCCTATCTATGATATCCATTCGCACTTCAACATGAATGTGATGAACTTGACAATCATCATCATTCCCCCACGAACGTGTGCCTAACAACCACTTCCGTTCCAATGTAGAATGAATGAATATCTCTTGGATCTCTTAATCAGAATTTTCATGGTATAAGCTAGATTGATGGCAGCATTCAAGAGAATCCGGAAAGTCTAAACCTTGTCTGTGGTACTCCGAGTAGGATTCAAGGATTGAATAACTGTGACGAGCTTCAAACTCGCGAGTGCTGGGCGTTGTGACAGACGCAAAAGGATAGTAAATCCTATTCCGGTACGATTGAATGATGGATGGAAGCCATTGACAACGGTGATCCACCAACACATAGCTTGCCATAGGAGGACGTGCGTGCGTGAATCAGAAAACAGAGGAAAGTAGAATTTCAGAAGACAAAGCATCTCCAAAACTCCAACATATTCTCCATTACTGCATACAAGTATAATTTGTGTTCTCCCCTTTTTACTTTTTATAATTCAAATTAAAAATTATTATTGATATTATATCCTGACTAAGAGTTACGAGATAACCATAGCTTGCTTCAAGCCAACAATCTCCGTGGGATCGACCCTTACTCACGTAAGGTATTACTTGGACGACCCAGTGCACTTGCTGGTTAGTTGTGCGAAGTTGTAAGAGAGTAATGTGAACATTGACATTACAATTTCGTGCACCAATGCATCACATGTTTTGATCCAAAATTTTCATGCATTGAGTCAATTTTGTGTTTTTCTCTTTCATCATTAAAAATTCAAAA
>NC_029792.2:52837743-52884808 GCF_000816755.2 Arachis ipaensis
TCCTTTTTCACTCATAAATTTTCGAAAATTTGAGTTGACTTTTTCAAAACTTTTTAAAATTTAGTTGTTTCTTATGAGTTAAATCAAATTTTCAATTTGAAAATCCTATCTTTTTCAAAATCTTTTTCTCTATACTGTGGTAAAAAGGATCCCTATTATTATTTTCTGTTCCCTTCTTTTTCATATGAGCAGGAGCAAGGACAAGAACATTCTTGTTGAAGCAGATCCTGAACCTGAAAGGACTCTGAAAAGGAAACTAAGAGAAGCTAAAATACAACAATCCAGAGACAACTTTACAGAAATTTTCGAAAAGAAAGAGGAGATGGCAGCCGAAAATAATAATAATAATGCAAGGAAGATGCTTGGTGACTTCACTGCACCTAATTCCAATTTACATGGAAGAAGCATCTCAATTCCTGCCATTGGAGCAAACAATTTTGAGCTTAAACCTCAATTAGTTTCTCTGATGCAACAGAACTGCAAGTTTCATGGACTTCCATCTGAAGATCCTTTTCAGTTCTTAAATGAATTCTTGCAGATCTGTGACACTGTTAAGACCAATGGGGTTGATCCTAAGGTCTACAGGCGTATGCTTTTCCCGTTTGCTGTAAGAGACAGAGCTAGAGTATGGCTGGACTCTCAACCTAAAGATAGCCTGAAATCTTGGGATAAGCTAGTCACGGCTTTCTTAGCCAAGTTCTTTCCTCCTCAAAAGCTTAGTAAGCTTAGAGTGGATGTTCAAACCTTCAAACAGAAAGAAGGTGAATCCCTCTATGAAGCTTGGGAGAGATATAAGCAACTGACCAAAAAGTGTCCTTCTGACATGCTTTCAGAATGGACCATTTTGAATATATTCTATGATGGTCTATCTGAAGTATCAAAGATGTCATTGGACCATTCTGCAGGTGGATCCATTCACCTAAAGAAAATGCCTGCAGAAGCTCAAGAACTCATTGACATGTCATCTACTCAGCAACAGACAGAGAATTCTGAGCAGACCCCATCTAGCTTGGCAAACATAGTCTCTAATCTATCTAAGGCCACTTTAAGTTTTATGAATGAAACAACGTCCTCTATTAGAAATCTAGAAGCACAAGTGGGCCAGCTGAGTAAAAGGATCATTGAAACCCCTCCTAGTACTCTCCCAAGCAATACAGAAGAGAATCCAAAGAGAGAGTGCAAGGCCATTGATATAACAATCATGGCTGAACCTACATGGGAGGAAGAGGACGTGAATCCTAGTGAGGAAGACCTCCTGGGACGTCTAGTGATCAACAAGGAGTCTCTCTTTGAGGAACCAAAGGACTCTAAGGCTCATCTAGAGACCATAGAGATTCTAATGAACCTCCTTATGCCCTTCATGAGCTCTGATGAGTATTCTTCTTCTGAAGAGAATGAGGATGTCACTAAAAAGCAAGTTGCCAAGTACCTTGGTGCAATCATAAAGCTAAATGCCAAATTATTTGGTAATGAGACATGGGAAGATGAACCTCCCTTGCTCATCAATGAACTGAGTGATATAGATCAACTGACATTACCTCAGAAGAAACAAGATCATGGAAAGTTCTTAATACCTTGTACCATAGGCACCATGACCTTTGAGAAGGCTCTATGTGACCTTGGGTCAGGGATAAACCTCATGCCACTCTCTGTAATGGAGAAACTGGGAATCCTTGAGGTACAGGTTGCCAATTTCTCATTAGAGATGGTAGACAAATCTATAAAAATGGCTTATAGACTAGTAGAGGACGTGTTAGTAAAGGTTGGAGGCCTTTACATCCCTGCTGATTTCATAATCCTAGACACTGGGAAGGATGAGGATGATTCCATCATCCTTGGAAGACCCTTCCTAGCCACAGCAAGAGCTGTGATTGATGTAGACAGAGGAGAATTGATCCTTCAACAGAATGAGGACAACCTTGTGTTTGAAACTCAAGAATCTCCTTCTGTAACAATGGAAAAGAAGCATAGAAAGCTTCTCTCAGTACAGAGTCAACTAAAGCCCCCCACAGTCAAACTCTAAGTTTGGTGTTGGGAGTCTATAAAATTGACCTGATCACCTGTGTGGCTCCATGAGAGCCCACTGTCAAGCTATTGACATTAAAGAAGCGCTTGTTGGGAGGCAACCCAATTTTTATTTATCCAATTTTATTTTTATTTTTGTTGTTATTTCATGTTTTATTAGGTTCATGATCACGTGGAGTCACAAAATAAATATAAAAATTAAAAACAGAATCAAAAACAGCAGAAGAAAAATCACACCCTAGAGGAAGGACTTACTGGCATTTAAATGCCAGTAAGGAGTATCTGGCTGGCGTTCAACGCCAGAACAGAGCATGGATCTGGCATTGAATGCCAGAAACAAGCAACATCCTGGCATTCAAACGCCAGGAATGCACCCTGAGAAGAGCTGGCACTGAACGCCAGAAACAAGCATAGAACTGGCGTTCAACGCTAGAAACATGCTGCATCTGGGCATTGAATGCCCAGAACAAGCATCAATTCAGCGTTTAAACGCCAGAATTGCATGCAAAGGCGCTTTACATGCCTAAAAGGTCCAGGGATGTAAATCCTTGACACCTCAGGATCTGTGGACCCCACAGGATCCCCACCTACCTCTACTCACCTTAACTCATCATAATCCTATATCACCCTTTCCCAAGAACCCTTCACCAATCACCTCAATCTCTCTTCCCCATCACCTCTTCACCACTCACATCCATTACTCCCCTAAAACCATCATACAACCCACCTACACCCACCCACTCAAATTCAAATCATCAACACACCTCCATCTCTCCTTCTTCTCATCCTTTCTTTCTTCTTTTGCTAGAGGACGAGCAAACACTTTAAGTTTGGTGTGGAAAAAGCATTTCTTTTTTTTCATAACCACTAATGCCTCAAGGGATGCACTTCCCTCCACAAAACTATTGGGAGCAAATCAACACCTCCCTAGGAGAATTAAGTTCCAACATGGGACAACTAAGGGTGGAACATCAAGAGCATTCCATCATCCTCCATGAAATTAGAGAAGATCAAAGAGCTATGAGGGAGGAGCAACAAAGACAAGGAAGAGACATAGAGGAGCTCAATAGCACCATTGGTTCTTCAAGAAGAGGAAGACGCCACCCTCACTAAGGTAGACTCATTCCTTAATCTCTTTGTTTATTTATTTTCCTGTTTTTCAATTTTGAGCTTTATGATTATTTATATTTGTGTCTTATTATATGATCATTAGTATCTAAGTGTCTATGCCTTAAAGTAGTGAATATGAATCCATCACCCCTCTTAAATAAAAAAATTTTTAATTACAAAAGAACAAGAAGTACATGGTTTCGAATTCATCCTTGAAACTAGTTTAATTATTTTGATGTGGTGACAATACATTTTGTTTTCTGAATGAATGCTTGAACAGTGCATATGTCTTTTGAAGTTGTTATTTATCAATGTTAAATATGTTGGCTCTTGAATGAATGATGAAAAGGAGAAATGTTATTTGATAATCTGAAAAATCATAAAAATGATTCTTGAAGCAAGAAAAAGCAGTGAATACAAAAAGCTTGTAGAAAAAAAAAAGAAAAAAATGGTAAAAAAAAAGAGAAAGAAAAAGAGAAAGCAAGCAGAAAAAGTCAAAAGCTCTTAAAACCAAAAGGCAAGAGCAAAAAGCCAATAGCCCTTAAAACCAAAAGGCAAGGGTAATAAAAAGGATCCAAGGCTTTGAGCATCAGTGGATAGGGGGGCCTAAAGGAATAAAATCCTGGCCTAAGCGGCTAAACCAAGCTGGCCCTAACCATGGGCTTGTGGCGTGAAGGTGTCAAGTGAAAACTTGAGACTGAGCGGTTAAAGTCAAGGTCCAAAGCAAAAAAAGAGTGTGCTTAAGAATCCTGGACACCTCTAATTAGGGACTTTAGCAAAGCTAAGTCACAATCTGAAAAGGTTCACCCAGTTATGTGTCTGTGGCATTTATGTATCCGGTGGTAATACTGGAAAACAAAGTGCTTAGGGCCACGGCCAAGACTCATAAAGTAGCTGTGTTCAAGAATCAACATACTGAACTAGGAGAATCAATAACACTATTTGAACTTTGAGTTCCTATAGATGCCAATCATTCTGAACTTCAATGGATAAAGTGAGATTCGAAAACTATTCAAGAGGCAAAAAGCTACAAGTCCCGCTCATCTGATTGGAGCTATGTTTCATTTATATTTTGGAATTTATAGTATATTCTCTTCTTTTTATCTTATTTGATTTTCAGTTGCTTGGGGACAAGCAACAATTTAAGTTTGGTGTTGTGATGAGCGGATAATTTATACGCTTTTTGGCATTGTTTTTACATAGTTTTCAGTATGATTTAGTTAGTTTTTAGTATATTTTTATTAGTTTTTAATTAAAAATCACATTTCTGGACTTTACTATGAGTTTGTGTATTTTTCTGTAATTTCAGGTATTTTTTGGCTGAAATTGAGGGACCTGAGCAAAAATCAGATTCAGAGGTCGAAGAAGGACTGCAGATGCTGTTGGATTCTGACCTCCCTGCACTCAAAGTGAATTTTCTGGAGCTACAGAACTCCAAATGGTGCGCTTTCAATTGAGTTAGAAAGTAGACATCCAGGACTTTCCAGCAATATATAATAGTCTATACTTTGCCCGAGTTTAGATGATGCAAACGCATGTTGAACGCCAGTTCCATGTTGCAGTCTGGCATTCAGCGCCAGAAACAAGTTGCAAAGTGGAGTTCAACGCTAGAAACACGTTACAAACTGGCGTTCAACTCCAAGAAAGACCTCTCCACGTGTAAACTTCAAGCTCAGTCCAAGCACACATCAAGTGGGCCCCGGAAGTGGATTTCTGCATCATTTACTCATTTCTGTGAACCCTAGTAACTAGTTTAGTATAAATAGGACTTTTTACTATCTTTGTAGAGATCTTTGATGAGTTTTATGCTATCTTAGACTTTTGTGAGGGCTGGCCATTTGGCCATTCCTGAACCTTCATCACTTATGTATTTTCAACGGTAGAGTTTCTATACACCATAGATAATGCCGACAATCTCCGTGGGATCGACCCTTACTCACGTAAGGTTTATTACTTGGACGACCCAGTGCACTTACTGGTTAGTTGTACGAAGTTGTGAAACAAAATTAAGAATATGAACGTGCGTATGAAGTTTTTAGCACCGTTACCAAGGAAGTAAAGATCACAATTTCGCACACCAATACTCATAATCATGAGGGACATTTAGTCATTGATGATGAAATACGATACTGCAAAAGAAGCGATTTATTAAAAGTAAGTCAATAATCAATGTAAAGGTCACTAGGTTCGCATTAATTGGTGTTGGTAAATGATGCACGAAAACTTGTCCCTTAACAAATCTCCCTCGGCAAGTATACCGAATTGTCGTCAAGTAAAAACTCACAATAGAGTGAGGTCGAATCCCACAGGGATTGATTGGTCAAGCAACTTTAATTGGAAGAATGTTCTAGTTGAGCTATACAGAAAGTGAGTTGAGAATTACAGGAAATTAAATGGCGGGAAAGTAAATAGCAGAAATTAAATGACGGGAAGTAAATTGTAGAATCTTAAATGGGGAAGGGGAGTTTAGCATGAAAGTAAATGGCATAAAGTAAAGAGAATGGGTAAGATCAGAAATGGGGAATTCATTGGGCTTAGGAGATGTTGCATTCTCCGGATCAAGTTCATTTTCATCTCTTCCTCAATCAATGCATTCATTGATCTCCTTGGCAATCTTAAGTGATTGAATTCCAATTCCTTGGTAATTCAATCTCTCAAATCTTGATCAATAGCCAATTCCTTGGTCTAATTGCTCATGAGAAGAGATGAAGTGTGGTCACTGATTATACCACATGTATTTCCAAATCAAAGTATTGGGAGAATTATATGTCACCATGTCCACCCAAACCCCAATTTGGTCCAACATGAGAAACATTTCTAGCATGATCTCTTCATCCCTTTTCTAAGGTTCAGAAGAGATCCAATTATGAATAGCTTCTTTTCTAAGATAACTACTCAATTAGATGAAGATTGAAAGTTTTCTAGTAAAATCAAGAGAAAAGAAAGAAGAAGAATAATGAAAACTATTATTGATCCATCAAATTACAACAGAGCTCCCTAACCCAATGAAAGGGGTTTAGTTGTTCATAGCTCTGGGAATGGAAAGCAAAGTGGAGAGTACATTCTGAAAGTTAAACTAGAAGTGCAGAGAAAGTAAAATACAGAGAGTAATTCTAGTAGTGTCCAAAAGATTTTTCTCTATTTCAAAGCTACTCCTACATATACTACTCTTCTGATCTTCTAGTTGATTTTTCAAGTCTTGGATATGGGCCTTTGGATCTTGAGTTGAAGCAATTATCTTCTTCAGTGGGCTCAGCTTTACTTGCAGAGAGAGTGTGAAGTAGGCAGGGACTTTAGCTTAGGGCGTTAGTGGTGTTGTGGAGAATTATATGTCACAAAACAATCAACTCCAACCCAACTACTAACCACCCAACAACCCATCCACTAACCAAAATAACTATCATCCACCCTCAACATCCGATAATCAATCACAACCACCCCAAGAATCTCAAAGGATCTCCAACTTAGAGATAATGATGGAAAAGATGATCAAGCATCAAGAATTGGCCAACAAAAACCATGAAGCTTCACTATGGAATCTAGAGAGGCAAATTGGCCAATTATCCAAGCAAATAGTGGCTGAAAGAGCACTCAATGCATTACCAAGTGACACCATTTCCAACCCCAAGGAAGAATGCAAAGCAATCCAATTAAAGAGTGGAAGAACCTTGGTGAATGACAAAGAAACTAACAAGAAGCCTATGGAGAATGATATTGGTAGCAAGAAGCAAGTAGGAGAAAAAGACAAGCAAGACCAAGAGAAGCTCAAGGAGAAAGAGGAACAACCACAATCTTCAAAGAAGGGAAAGCAAATCATGGAGGAGCAATCACGAGAACAGAGGAAGTTAGTGAAGACTTACACCCCTCCTCTGCCATATCCTCAAAGATTACAAAAGGAGCTAAAGGATCAACAGTTCCCAAAGTTTTTAGAAGTTTTTAAGAAGCTAGAGATCAATATTCCACTTGCTGAAGCTCTAGAACAAATGCCTCTATATGCAAAATTCCTCAAAGAGCTCATCAATAAGAAAAGGAGCTGGAATGAGAAGGAGACAGTAATCTTGACCCAAGAATGCAGTGTTGTCATCCAAAGAGGTCATCCACCAAAGCTCAAAGATCCAGGAAGCTTCATCCTATCTTGCACTATAGGCAACAGAACATTGAACAAAGCCCTCTGTGATCTAGGAGCCAGCATCAACTTGATGCCTCTCTCATTAATGAAGTAGCTTGTAATAGAGGAACTCAGGCCAACTAGAATGTCACTTCAAATGGCTGACAGATCGCTCAAAATACCTAATGGAGTTGTGGAGAATTTGTTAGTGAAAGTAGGAGAATTCATATTCCCTGCTGACTTTGTCATTTTGGACATGGAGGAAGAAGGACACAACTCAATCATCTTAGGGAGGCCCTTTCTAGCCACAGTAAGGGCTATAATTGATGTAGAGAAAGGAGAAATGACACTCAGAGTGCATGATGAAAAGATGATCATCAATGTCTTTAAAGCCATGCAATATCCCCCTGAGAAAGAAGAGCATATGAGAGTGGAAATGATGGAAGAAGTAGAGAGGAGGTTACTTGAGGCCAACAACTAGGAGGAACAAGAAGTGGAAACAGAAGTGGAACAAGATTTAATAAGAGAGGAACTAGTAGAAATCTCCTCTAAAGGCAAGACAGAAGAGAAGTCAAAACAAGAGTTAAAGCCTCTTCCCCCTCATCTCAGGCATGTATTTTTGGAGAAGCTAATAAACCCCATATTTAGGGTTTATCTTGTATTGATTTAGGGGGATTTTATCATTTTTTCCCACATTTATCCAATGAAATAGCATGGTTTTATAACTTCTCCTTTAATTGTGCTTAGGAGTGAAAACATGCTTTTGAGGTTTTGAAATAGCTAAATTTAATTCACCTTGATTCCATTAGATGCCTTGATATGTTTGTTAAGTGATTTTAGATTTAGGAGGCAAAGATTGGATCAAGGGAATGAAAGAAAAGCATAAAAAAATGGAGAACTCATGATGAAATGAAGGAATCGCAAAAGCTGTCAAGCCGACCTCTTCGCACTTAATTGACCATAACTTGAGCTACAGAGGTCCAAATAATGCGGTTTTAGTTGCGTTGGAAAGATAACATCCGGGGTTTTGAAATGATATAAGATTTTCCATAGTTGCATCAATTTTAGGGGGTGCGCATGCGGCATGTACGTGCATGTGCCGATTTGCATGTGATTCATTAAAAGCAAATTAGTGGCCAGCGAATTCTAAAGCCTTGTGCACCCAATCCAACTTATTTCTGATGCTATTTGACCCAAGGATTGAAGAAGGATGAGACATCTAGTGATTAGTTTAGTTTTATTTTAGTTTTCACATGCTTTTAGTTAGTTTCTAAAGAGAGAAGCTCTCTCTTCTCTCTAGAATTAGGAGTAGGTTAGATCTGGATTAGAAATTCTTAGATCTAGGTTAATTTCATACTTTGATTTACTTTTCCTTTTGCAATTCTTCTTCTTCTACTTTTCCTCTATCTAGTTTATCATTTAATTCATGTAATTCTCTACTTTTATGTTGATGCACTTTTGTTCTTCTATCTCTCTTTCAATGCAATTTATGATTCGCGTTCCTTTATTGTTGATTTGATTTGTTGTTGTTTAATTCCTTGCAATTGAGTAGGGTAGATTTAATTTCCTTGATATTTTACTATGTTTTCCTTTTATGCCTTCCAAGTGTTTGATGAAATGCTTGGTTGGATTTTAGTATAGATTTACATTCCTTGCAATTTTACTATGCTTTTCTTTTATGCCTTCTAAGTGTTTGATAAAATGCTTAGTTGGATTTTAGAGTAGAATTTTATGCTCTTGGCTTGGAAAGGTAACTTAGGGACTCTTGAGTTGCTAATGTCTAAGTGATTGACGATTGGGAGCCATTAACATTAGATCTCACTAATTGATTTGGTGGAGAACTAGTACTTATGGTCTTGGATTGACATAGCTCACTTGACTTTCCTCTATTAGTTAGAGGATGACTTAGTGGGGTTGATCCCTGCCAATTCTCATATTGTGGTTAGTGATTAGGATAGAGATCCTTGACCACCAAACCTTGCCAAGGTCTTTTTAGTTATTAGTTTATTTTCATTCCATTTACATTTCATGTCTCTTATCAAAAACCCCAAAACATACCTCAACCAATAACAAGAACACTTTATTGTAATTCCTAGGTAGAACGACCCGAGGTTGAATACTTCGGTTTATAAATTTAGGGGTTTGTTTTAGTGACAAACAAATTTTTGTATGAAAGGACTATTGTTGGTTTAGAAACTATATTGCAACAAGAATCCATTTGTGAATTCTAAACCACACAAAAGTCCAATCATCAAAATGGCGCCGTTGCCGGGGAACTTGCAATGGTGTTGTGTTATTGGTTATTGTATATATGTGAATAGTGTGAATATGTTTGCTTTTGATAGCTCTTGCTAGTTTTAGGATTTGGTTTTGTTTTGTTTCTTATTTGATTTCATTTTCCTTTTCTCTTGTTATCATGAATTTTCACTTTGGCTATGAGTTTGGTTCTAACTATGTTGTAGGCAATGAGAGCTTCAATGAGGATGTGTATCAAGGATGGGACAATCAAAGGTGGGAGGAGCCATATGCATATGATCAATCCTTTTGGCAACAACCTCCACCAATGCACTATGAAGAAAAGTCATTCTCTGATGCATACCAATCTAATGGCTATGGTGAATCTCCTTGTGACTTTCAAGAACCACCACCACATGCCTATGAGCCATATCCTCAACATGAATCTCAATCATACTCACAAGTCTCTTTTCACCAAACACATCCATATGACCCAAACCCACATACACCATACCAACCACCTTTTGAACCATATGAGCCATACATGGAACCACCATTCCAATATCTATACTCCCAAGAACCACCTCAATACACACCACCACCTCCTTATCAAGAAGAACCACCTTCCTATTATGAACCATTTTTCCAAGACAATGAAGTCTCTTCTCCATTCCAACCCTCAATGGATGAAATCCTTAGCCTTATACTTCAAGGGCACGGAGAAATGCAAAGGGAGACACTAGAATTTGTGGCCACTTTGACCAAGGTAGTAAGCACCTTAGCCTCCCAATATTTGAGCACTCAAAGCACTCCCATGGTCACATGTGGAGAATCAATTGAAGAACAAAGCATGAAGGAGAGATTGGAAACTCCGATGGAGAAGGAGGAATGCCACTTCGTATTAGAGCAATTGGAGGAGCCTATGATCATTGAAGAAGAGGAAGAAGTGGTTGAAGACTTAGGAGATGCGGAACCTCCTTGGGAACCTAGAATTGAAGAGAACCTATCCAAGAAGAGTGAATTTGATGTTAAGGAGGAGAGTGCACAACCTCCAAAACAAATTTTGAATGAAGACTTGGAGGGAATGAAGCAAGAATTAAGTTCCCTTAGTGATGAAGACCCTGCATCCAATCTTCTTGGTGTGAATCCTTTGAATTTGAAGAACCTTCTCCCAATGAGATAGAAAGCAATATGGAGGTAGATTTCTTTCAACCTCCCATTTATGATTTCAGTGATGGGGAAGAGTTAGATGAAATTGATGAATAAAGGATTAGAAGTGAAGAAGCTTATGAAGAGGTGGAGATTAACAAGGAATAACACAAGGGAGTGAAGCTTGCTAGCATGTTGGAGATACCTCTCCCCAAGCCACCACCATCCATTCTTTCATTCAAGTGGTTAAATTCCTTATACTCAAGCTTTATTATTCCCCTTGAATATGGTTTGCTTGAGACGGATGGTCAACTTAGATATATTTGTGGCTTTAAGAGCAAAAGGGAGATGGTTAGTGATTGGAAATATCATTCTAAGCTCATGATGGTTGCATGTTCAAAGTTGAATAGTAATGGTTGTTGTAGAACCCAATTGCAAGGGTCTAGGAAGTTGTTTGGGGGCTTCTTTGAGAATTCTAAGGTCATGCCACCCAATTAGAATCATGATAATCAACTCAAAGATGGTTGTAGAAACAAGATATGGGATCCCGGCATACATGAGGATCAACTTTGGGAGCCCATAGTCTATGAAGAACTCCATCAAAGCTTGGGAGAATTGAACTTGAAGACTGGAGCTCATTGGAAATGCAAGCATTGGTGGGTGTTCAAGGATGGTTTTAAGCATAAGCCACCTTGAGAGGAGCTCCCCATAAGTCCAACTTAAGGGCAATAAACAAAAGTGCTAGGTGGGAGACACCCCACCATGGTAACTTCTTTTCATTTTCTCTTTTTGTACATATTGGTAATTAGTTTAAATTCATGTTTTTGGTTGATTTGTTGAGTATAATTTGTAGTTTAGTGTATTAAATAAGGTTTTATGGTGTTTTGGTAGCTGTTTGGAGGTTTGGAATGCTTGGATTGGTGCAAAAAAACATAGAAAAAAAAAATAGAGCACCATCCGCGCGTACGCGCACTGCGCGCTTACGCGTGCATCAAGCATTTTTGCCTACCCACGCAGACGCGCCATGTACGCGTACGTGTGGATTGAGAAATTCCACCCCCAAGCCAAAAACCCGAGAGTTGTGCGAACGTTGCGCACGCATTGTGCCTTTCGCACAAACCACCAACTCGCGCGTACACAAACATGACGCGTACGTGTCACTCTCGAAATAAGCCATCGATGCGGACGCACCATGTACGTGTACACGTCGCGTCCATTGCACCACCATCCGCGAGCGCGCCATGCGCGTGTACGCGCCGATGACCTTCCTTCACTACATTTCTTTTCTTCTCCTCTTTCCATTTCTTTCCTTCCCCTTTCTTATTCCCTTCTTCTACCCATCATCTAACACTTCCAAACACCATTGATAACCATTTATTTTAGTTAGTTAATTAGTTAGTTAGTTAGTTGATTAGTTAGTTTTGGTTATTTTTCATTTCATTTTCTCTTTTTCATTGTAAGTGTTGGATTGTTAATCTTGTTTACCATTAATTGCTGCTAAGTATTAAAAAGGGATGTTATCTTAATATCATTATGTTTATAACCTTTTTTGGATTCTACTGTTGAGGTTATATTTTGCTACTTGGTTTTGTGTTTTTCATGCTTACCTTTTAAGAATACCAAGTGATGAGAATTGCCTTCGAGCTTGTCACTCTTCTTGAATTGCATGATTTGGCCACCATGTGATTTGAACCCTATTTTTTGATTAGGCAATCTCTTGACATTGGATGTTGAGCATTTACTTTACTGCATTGTATTTCACGATCATATGCATCCATACACTTTTAGCTTGAATGCTCCCATTCTTCTTTAATACTTGTTTTACCTTACAAGTTTACTTAAAGCATCTCAAGCACACTAGAATGAGTAAAGTGCATGCCTCTTTTTGTGACATAGTTTTTTATGCTAATGTGTGTTCTAAAAGGCGCAATTTAGAATTCACATACCTAATATTTCTTAATGTCACACTAATTCACTCACTCAATTCTAGTGATTAGTACCTCATTCCAACAATGTATGCTTCCTTACTTTTATATCTTCTTATCTTATGGTGTTATATTTTTATTTTCATAGTGGATGCACCACAAGTAATAATGGAAGCAGAAAAAAGAACGCACAGCAACCGGTTGACCTACCAGCTGAAGGTAGCAATCCGGAGAGTCGCCATACCCCCTTGCTCATCTTTGAGCGCACCGAGGACGGTGCAAACTTTTAAGTGTGGGGAGGTCGTCCGACCGGTCGGTGATTTTGGGTGACAAGTTTCTAATCTCAACACTTTTGCATTATATTCTAGGTTTTTAGGATCATTTGCATTTTCTTATTTTTGCATATATATACACAATAAGCTTAGTCAAAGTAATGAGATTTTTCAAGATTTCTATCTATAGGGCACCTCAATTGATTTGAGTGAAAACTTTTCATTAAACTTGCTTGAATTACATATATTGTGGAACATGTTTTGAGCTAAGAACACAAGCAAATGAGGTTTGAGCCTAATGGTGTGATTACATCTTACAACCACTTATTTTTCCTTCTTGTGTGCAATTTTTCTCTTTCTATGATTGTAATCATTGATTTGTTTGATTCTTTATGTCCATTATTTTGTGTATTCATGTATTTATATGATTGAGGCCATCATTTCATTTAGTTCACTTACCCAAATGGCCTTACCTTTTATCTTCCATTGTTAGCCAATTTGAGCCAATGCTTAACCCACTTTGTTCAAAATTTTAGCACATTACAAGCCTTAAAGCAGAAAACAATAAAAGTCTTTAATTTGGATCTTTGATTAGCTTAGGCTAGAGTGTGTATATCATTCAAGTGTGGGAACCTTGGGACATTGGGGGAATAAAAGGGTAGTTTTTTATTTTTATTGAAATTATTGGGAATTGGGTACATGCTCATGTGTAATGAATGTATAGACCTTATGCATTGATGTTCTTGTATATAGTTTGAAAGAAAAAAAATGAGAAAAAAAAAGAAAAAAAGAAAAGAAACAAAAAAAAGAAAGAAAAGAAAAGAAAAAAATAGAAAAAGGAAGAAAAATAGAAAAAGAAAGAAATAAAAAAAGGGACAAAATGCCCCAAAGCAAAGCAAAAGTCAATAAGAATCAATGCATATGTGTTGTGATCAAGAAAAGAAAATGCACGAGTATATGAAAAAGTGAAGAATGGGTAGTTAGATTTGTTTAGAATTTTATAGGTTGCTATATAGGTTAGGTGGGAAGTTTAAGGTAATCAAAGATTCAAATTTTAAGTCCACTTGACCAAATATGCACCCTTACCTTGACCGTAGCCCCATTACAACCTATGAAAAGTCCTCATGATAGATGTATGCATGCATAAAATAAATGTTGATTGTTATAAGAAAAACAAATCTTGGAAAGCATGATTAGGAGAGAATTGAGTGAATCGACCCTAAACACTTGAGCGAATAGAGTGCAAACACATGCGGTGAGGGTTTAATGCTCAATTATATGTTTTCACCTATGATCATCATTCTTCATGCAAGTTTGTAAAAATATTTAATAGCTCAATTCAATTGTGGTTTGGCATGGTTGCTAATACCTTTAGCCCTTGTGCATATATGCTTCTTGGACATTGATTTATTTTGAACAAGCAATTGCATTCATGTAGATAGTTGCATATAGTTTAGGTTGTATTTAGTTAGATTTCATTGAATAAATGTTGATACCCCTTTGCTTTCTCTTGGTTTAAGCATGAGGACATGCTTGGTTTAAGTGTGGGGAGGTTGATAAACCCCATATTTAGAGTTTATCTTGTATTGATTTAGGGGGATTTTATCATCTTTTCCTACATTTATCCAATGAAATAGCATGGATTTATAACTTCCCCTTTAATTGTGCTTAAGAGTGAAAACATGCTTTTGAGGTTTTGAAATAGCTAAATTTAATTCACCTTGATTCCATTAGATGCCTGGATATGTTTGTTAAGTGATTTTAGATTTAGGAGGCAAAGATTGGATCAAGGGAATGAAGGAAAAGCATAAAAAAATGGAGAACTCATGAAGAAATGAAGAAATCGCAAAAGCTGTCAAGCCGACCTCTTCGCACTTAATCGACCATAACTTGAGCTACAAAGGTCCAAATGATGCGGTTCTAGTTGTGTTGGAAAGATAACATCCGGAGCTTCGAAATGATATAAGATTTGCCATAGTTATATAACTTTTAAAGGGTGCGCACATGGCATGTATGCGCGCGCACCGATTTGCACGTGATTCATTAAAAGCAAATTAGTGGCCAGCAAATTCTAAAGCCTTGTGGGTCCAATCTAACTCATTTCTGATGCTATTTGACCCAAGTATTGAAGAGGCATGAGACATCTAGTGATTAGTTTAGTTTTATTTTAGTTTTCACATGCTTTTAGTTAGTTTCTAGAGAGAGAAGCTCTCTCTTCTCTCTAGAATTAGGAGTAGGTTAGATCTAGATTAGGAATTCTTAGATCTAGGTTAATTTCATGCTTTGATTTACTTTTTCTTTTACAATTCTTCTTCTTCTACTTTTCCTCTCTCTAGTTTAGCATTTAATTCATGTAATTCTCTACTTTTATGTTGATGCACTTTCGTTCTTCTATCTCTCTTTCAATGCAATTTATGATTCATGTTCCTTTATTATTGATTTGATTTGTCGTTATTTAATTCCTTGCAATTGAGTAGTGTAGATTTACTTTCCTTGCTATTTTACTATGTTTTCCTTTTATGCCTTCCAAGTGTTTGATGAAATGCTTGGTTGGATTTTAGTATAGATTTACATTCCTTGCAATTTTACTATGCTTTCCTTTTATGCCTTCTAAGTGTTTGATAAAATGCTTAGTTAGATTTTAGAGTAGAATTTTATGCTCTTGGCTTGGGAAAGTAACTTAGGGACTCTTGAGTTTCTAATGTCCAAGTGATTGACGATTGAGAGCCATTAACGCTAGAGGATGACTTAGTGGGGTTGATCCTTTCCAATTCTCATGTTGTGGTTAGTGATTAGGATAGAGATCCTTGACCACCAAACCTTGCCAAGGTCTTTTTAGTTATTAGTTTATTTTCATTGCCATTTACATTTCATGTCTCTTATCAAAAACCCCAAAACATACCTCAACCAATAACAAGAACACTTTATTGTAATTCCTAGGGAGAACGACCCGAGGTTCAATACTTCGGTTTATAAATTTGGGGGTTTGTTTTAGTGACAAACAAATTTTTGTATGAAAGGACTATTGTTGGTTTAGAAACTATATTGCAACAAGAATCCATTTGTGAATTCTAAACCACACAAAAGTCCAATCATCAGAAGCAGAGGCCCTGCCAGTGATCATAAATTCCTCCTTGAACATAGAAGAAGAAACAAAGATGATCGAAATGTTAAAATCTCACAAGACAGCCTTGGGTTGGACGATTGATGATATCAAGGGCATAAGCCCTGCCATCTGTATGCAAAAAATTTTATTGGAGGAAGATTCAAGGCCTGTAGTTCAACCCCAAAGAAAGCTTAACCCAACCATTAAGGAGGTGGTACAAAAAGAAGTGATGAAGCTATGGAATGATGGAATCATATACCCAATCTCTGATAGCTCTTGGGTGAGCCCAGTACAAGTAGTGTCAAAGAAAGGTGGCATGACTATCATCTTCAATGAGAAGAATGAACTCATTCCCACAAGGACAGTGACTGGGTGGAGGATGTGCATAGATTATAAAAGACTGAATGATGCTACAAGGAAAGATCATTTTCCTCTCCCATTCATCGACCAGATGCTCGAAAGATTGGCTGGCCATACATACTATTGCTTCATGGACGGGTACTCTGGATACAATCAAATAGTGGTGGATCCCAAGGATCAAGAAAAGACTTCCTTCACTTGCCCATTTGGAGTCTTTGCTTACAGAAGGATGCCCTTTGGGTTGTGCAATGCCCCCTGTAATTTTTCAAAGGTGTATGCTTTCTATATTTTCTGACATGGTGGAAAAATTTTTAGAAGTCTTCATAGATGATTTTTCTGTCTTTGGCAATTCATTTAACACCTGCTTGCATCATTTAACTCTTGTTTTGAAAAGATGCCAAGAAACTAATCTGGTATTAAATTGGGAGAAATTCTATTTCATGGTTCCTGGAGGGATAGTTCTTGGGCATAAGTTTTCAAGCAAAGGTATAGAAGTTGACAAAGAAAAAATAGAAATCATTGAAAAGCTTTCTATACCTGTTAATGTGAAAGCAGTAAGAAGTTTTCTTGGACTTGTTGGTTTTTACAGAAGATTCATCAAAGATTTTTCAAAAATAGCAAAACCACTAAGCAATTTGTTAGTGATTGATAATCCTTTCATCTTTGATGACAATTGCAAGCATGCCTTTGAAACTTTAAAAAAAAAACTCACTACAGCACCAATCATCACACCCCCAGATTGGGAATTGCCTTTTGAACTTATGTGTGATGCAAGTGACTTTGCAATTGGTGCTGTATTGGGGCAAAAGAAAGACAAGCTACATCATGTTATATACTATACTAGCAAGGTGTTAAATGAAGCACAGAAAAATTATACCACCACCGAGAAAGAGCTTTTGGCAATTGTATATGCATTTGAAAAATTTAGACAATACTTGATTGGTTCAAAGTTATAGTATATACTGACCATGCTGCTCTCAAGTATTTAATGTCTAAACAGGATTCAAAACCAAGGCTTATTAGGTGGGTGTTGCTGCTACAAGAATTTGACATTGAAGTGAGAGATAGGAAAGGGAATGAGAACCAAGTCGCAGACAATTTGTCAAGACTATCACAAGAAGCTAACCAAGCTTCACATCCAGTGAACGAAAGCTTTCCAGATGAACACCTTTTACAAATCCAACAAGCTCCCTGGTTTGCAGATATTGCAAACTACAAGGTTGGAAGGAAGATTCCACAAGAATTCACCAAGCAACAAGTGAAGAAGCTACTCAATGAGGCTAGAAAATTCTTATGGGATGAACCATTCTTATTCAGGAGGTGTCCAGATGGAATGATTAGGAAATGTGTTCCTAAAAGTGAGATGTGAGATATACTATGGCATTGTCATAGTTCAGCTTATGGTGGACATTTTGGCCAGAAAGAACAGCAGCCAAAGTACTTCAAAGCAGATTCTATTGGCCAACCATATTCAAGGATGTTAGAGAGTTTGTCCATCAATGTAACGAGTGCCAAAGAGCTGAAGGATTAACGAGAAGGAATGAGATGCCTCAGAACTACATCTTGGAGGTAGAACTCTTTGATCTTTGGAGCATAGATTTTATGGGCCCTTTTCCACCTTCATATTCTTTCAAATACATACTTGTGACAGTAGAGTATGTCTCAAAGTGGGTGGAAGCCATGACAACAACCACATGTGATGCACAAATTGTCCTTCAATTCCTTAAGAAGCACATTTTTACTAAATATGGAGTGCCTAAAGGTCTTGTCAGTGATGGTGGTAGTCATTTTTGCAACAAACAGATGGAGAAACTACTTCACAAATACGGGGTGATGCATAAAGTAGCCACACCATATCACCCACGGACCAATGGCCAAGCAGAGCTTGCAAATAGGGAGTTGAAGAGGATTTTGGAGAAAACAGTGGGGAACATAAGAAAGGATTGGGCTAGCAAATTAGAAGATGCTCTCTGGGCATATAGAACAGCATTCAAAACTCCTATTGGAAAGTCTCCTTTTTAGTTGTTATATGGCAAATCTTGTCACCTTCCTGTAGAGCTTGAGCATAAAGCTTTCTGGGCCACTAAACTCCTCAACCTTGATTCTCAGGCAGCAGGAGAGAAGAGGCTATTGCAATTAAATGAGTTGGATGAGTTTATACTGGAAGCCTATGAAAATGCTAAGATATATAAGGAAAAAGCCAAGAGATGGCATGACAAAAGGATCTCAAAGAAGGAGTTCAAACCAAGACAGTAAGTACTCTTGTATAACTTCAGGCTCAAAGTTTTCCCTGGCAAACTCAAGTCTAAATGGACTGGTCCCTACTTGGTGACAAAGGTTCTCCCTTATGGAAGCCTTGAACTCCTAGATGAAGCAACAAAGAATAATTTCACAGCAAACGGTCACAGGATAAAGTATTATTTGGAATCCCTTGGGACAAAGAGAAGGAGATTCAGAAATTAAGTTGAGCAAGAATGAAGGATGTCAAGCTAGTGACATTAAAAGAGCGCTTGTTGGGAGGCAACCCAACCAGAGGTAGTTTTCTTTTCCTAAACTATTTCAATAAAAAGGTTAAGTAGACTATTCTGTATTGTAAAGAGCTAAGTTTGGTGTTGCACACCAAAATAATTTAGGGTGAATGAAGGATGCTAAGTTTGGTGTTCCACTAAAAATCTCATTTAAAAACACATTTCAACCCTCTGCATAAATGGTTACTAGCTGAAAGATTGGCTGGCCATACATACTATTGCTTCATGGACGGGTACTCTGGATACAATCAAATAGTGGTGGATCCCAAGGATCAAGAAAAGACTTCCTTCACCTGTCCATTTGGAGTCTTTGCTTACAGAAGGATGCCCTTTGGGCTGTGCAATGCCCCCGCAACTTTTCAAAGGTGTATGCTTTCTATATTTTCTGACATGGTGGAAAAATTTTTAGAAGTCTTCATAGATGATTTTTCTGTCTTTGGCAATTCATTTAACACCTGCTTGCATCATTTAACTCTTGTTTTGAAAAGATGCCAAGAAACTAATCTGGTATTAAATTGGGAGAAATTCTATTTCATGGTTCCTGGAGGGATAGTTCTTGGGCATAAGTTTTCAAGCAAAGGTATAGAAGTTGACAAAGAAAAAATAGAAATCATTGAAAAGCTTTCTATACCTGTTAATGTGAAAGCAGTAAGAAGTTTTCTTGGACATGCTGGTTTTTACAGAAGATTCATCAAAGATTTTTCAAAAATAGCAAAACCACTAAGCAATTTGTTAGTGATTGATAATCCTTTCATCTTTGATGACAATTGCAAGCATGCCTTTGAAACTTTAAAAAGAAAACTCACTACAGCACCAATCATCACACCCCCAGATTGGGAGTTGCCTTTTGAACTTATGTGTGATGCAAGTGACTTTGCAATTGGTGCTGTATTGGGGCAAAAGAAAGACAAGCTGCATCATGTTATATACTATACTAGCAAGGTATTAAATGAAGCACAGAAAAATTATACCACCACCGAGAAAGAGCTTTTGGCAATTGTATATGCATTTGAAAAATTTAGACAATACTTAATTGGTTCAAAGGTTATAGTATATACTGATCATGTTGCTCTCAAGTATCTCATGTCTAAACAGGATTCAAAACCAAGGCTTATTAGGTGGGTGTTGCTGCTATAAGAATTTGACATTGAAGTACTAGCAAGGTATTAAATGAAGCACAGAAAAATTATACCACCACCGAGAAAGAGCTTTTGGCAATTGTATATGCATTTGAAAAATTTAGACAATACTTAATTGGTTCAAAGGTTATAGTATATACTGATCATGTTGCTCTCAAGTATCTCATGTCTAAACAGGATTCAAAACCAAGGCTTATTAGGTGGGTGTTGCTGCTATAAGAATTTGACATTGAAGTGAGAGATAGGAAAGGGAATGAGAACCAAGTGGCAGACAATTGGTCAAGACTATCACAAGAAGCTAACCAAGCTTCACATCCAGTGAACGAAAGCTTTCCAGATGAACACCTTTTACAAATCCAACAAGCTCCCTGGTTTGCAGATATTGCAAACTACAAGGTTGGAAGGAAGATTCCACAAGAATTCACCAAGCAACAAGTGAAGAAGCTACTCAATTAGGCTAGGAAATTCTTATGGGATGAACCATTCTTATTCAGGAGGTGTCCAGATGGAATGATTAGGAAATGTGTTCCTAAAAGTGAGATGTGAGATATACTATGGCATTGTCATAGTTCAGCTTATGGTGGACATTTTGGCCAGAAAGAACAGTAGCCAAAGTACTTCAAAGCAGATTCTATTGGCCAACCATATTCAAGGATGTTAGAGAGTTTGTCCATCAATGCAACGAGTGCCAAAGAGCTGAAGGATTAACGAGAAGGAATGAGATGCCTCAGAACTACATCTTGGAGGTAGAACTCTTTGATCTTTGGAGCATAGATTTTATGGGCCCTTTTCCACCTTCATATTCTTTCAAATACATACTTGTGACAGTAGAGTATGTCTCAAAGTGGGTGGAAGCCATGACAACAACCACATGTGATGCACAAATTGTCCTTCAATTCCTTAAGAAGCACATTTTTACTAAATATGGAGTGCCTAAAGGTCTTGTCAGTGATGGTGGTAGTCATTTTTGTAACAAACAGATGGAGAAACTACTTCACAAATACGGGGTGATGCATAAAGTAGCCACACCATATCACCCACGGACCAATGGCCAAGCAGAGCTTGCAAATAGGGAGTTGAAGAGGATTTTGGAGAAAACAGTGGGGAACATAAGAAAGGATTGGGCTAGCAAATTAGAAGATGCTCTCTGGGCATATAGAACAGCATTCAAAACTCCTATTGGAAAGTCTCCTTTTTAGTTGTTATATGGCAAATCTTGTCACCTTCCTGTAGAGCTTGAGCATAAAGCTTTCTGGGCCACTAAACTCCTCAACCTTGATTATCAGGCAGCAGGAGAGAAGAGGCTATTGCAATTAAATGAGTTGGATGAGTTTATACTGGAAGCCTATGAAAATGCTAAGATATATAAGGAAAAAGCCAAGAGATGGCATGACAAAAGGATCTCAAAGAAGGAGTTCAAACCAAGACAGCAAGTACTCTTGTATAACTTCAGGCTCAAAGTTTTCCCTGGCAAACTCAAGTCTAAATGGACTGGTCCCTACTTGGTGACAAAGGTTCTCCCTTATGGAAGCCTTGAACTCCTAGATGAAGCAACAAAGAATAATTTCACAGCAAACGGTCACAGGGCAAAGCATTATTTGGGAGGCCCTTGGGACAAAGAGAAGGAGATTCAGAAGCTAAGTTGAGCAAGAATGAAGGATATCAGGCTAGTGATATTAAAAGAGTGCTTGTTGGGAGGCAACCCAACCAGAGGTAGTTTCCTTTTCCTAAACTATTTCAATAAAAAGGTTAAGTAGACTATTCTGTATTGTAAAGAGCTAAGTTTGGTGTTGCACACCAAAATAATTTAGGGTGAATGAAGGATGCTAAGTTTGGTGTTCCACTAAAAATCTCATTTAAAAACACATTTCAACCCTCTGCATAAATGGTTACTAGCTAGAGGTTGTATTGTCACAAAATTCACTTTGCTTTGAAATATTCTAAAAGAGAAGCTACTGTTTACCTTGATACTTAGTGCAAATAGTGTAAATTTTGATGTCTGTTAAATGCACTAGTGGAAATGCTTGTCTTCATCTTAATTTGCTTAAATTCATGCCTTGTTTCCCTTTTGCATCAATAAGAGAAAATGTTTGAAATAGAAAGTGATTGTCCAATGTAGTAGGAATTAGAATAAAGATTTGTGGTGGTAATTGCTTGATTAGATGATAAGCTCAATAATAAAAGCTGCATAATAGAATGTTCTTTGTAGTGTGAACTTAGTTGCTGTTATAAAACCTTTTATTAATGAACATCCTTGGAAAATAAAGAAAAGAAAGAAAGAAAAAAAAGAAAATAAAAGCCAAGGATTGCCAACAAGAATAAAAGAAGCAAATAATAAGGCTAGACACCAATAGCTTGGACCTTAGGACATATGCCTGTGGTGCTTCTTGTACTATGATATGCTTGGATAATTAGGTTCTGAGGAGTCTTTTAAAACATGGTAACTTGGATTAACACCGAAAGTCCATTATCAAGAGCAACCTAGCTACAAAGCATTTAGTAACCCAAAGAGGTGCTGGGCATCAATGTTCCTAAGAAGAAATGTGAGCCAAGTGTCTATAGTGAAGAGGTGTTGAGAAAAATTGAAGCCAAAAGGCTGATGCAACACTTGACACTGAGCTATCAGTGAGAAATAAGTTTCTAAGCAAAAGAAAGAAAAAAAAAAAGATAACAAGGATCAATAAAAGAGCAAGGAATTATAACAGCAACTCTAGTGAATCCTCAAAGAGACATTTCATATCTATCAGCAAAGAATATTTGAGCTGCATCTTTGTCTGCATAAAACCCCATACCCCAAATTTAATTCCCTGCTAAATAAGGACATATATACTTCTCTGTTTTGTTTCATTTCTTCTCATGTTTAGAGCCTGCTTGGGGACAAGCAAAGTCTAAGTTTGGTGTTGTGATGACAAGTCATCTTATGCTAGTTTTACAAGTATTTTTCACTTATTTCATTAGGTTTTATTCACTTTCCTGCACAATAAGTAAGTGATTGGAGTGGATTTTCATGATTATTTTAAATCAATCAAACATCATTTGTTTTACACAAAATCATAAGGTTTATGATAGAATTAATTGATTTTAGGAATGATGCAAAGATCTTGAGATTTTGGTGAGTCTTTGATTGGTTGTTTGGTTCCTTGTAGGTGAAAAAATGAGAAAGAAAGGGAAGCAATCAGGGAAGCGTTACGTTCACAAAGAGAACGCCACACTCAGCAACGCTTTTGGGCTAAGCGTTCACTTTGGAAGTGAACATGGTGTTCACTTTCTTACCTTTTTCGTGTTTTTCAGCTTCGGAGGCAAGCCTTGTGCCATCTGTACTAGAGCCATCGGTTAAATACTCAACGTAGTGCTCAGTAAGGCAGCGCTGGCCAAGGAAGGAAGGCGCGCATCCAAGGAAGCACCAGGGGTAGCGCTTAAAGAAGCAAACATAGCGCTTACTTTTCCACCTTTTTCGTGGATTCTGGGCTTGGGAGGCAAGCTTGTGCCGTTCACAAAGGAGATCGCTCAACCAAGAGAGTGCAACGCTCATAAAGAGAGCACTAAGCAAGCACCAAATGAGCATAGCGCTCAATAAGTGAGCATGGCGCTCAATAAGTGAGCGATAGAGGGAAACTTGTGCTCATGAGGAAGCATGCAAGCAAAATGAACGTAGCGCTCGAATCATGCACTGAGCGCTCCACTGAGAGGAGACCCAAGCCACCAAGCACCTGATCCACTTATTCAAGGCCAAATTCAAATCAACAAAAGCCCACTCCAAGTCTTGATGACTGAAAATAGAAAGTGTATAAATAGGAGCAATTTTGATTTGAGAAGGACCTTTTACTTCACATTTTGTTTTACTTTTACTTTTTGCTCTCTTTAAATTTTCATTTGAATTTGGGGAATTGGGATTAGATCTAAGTTTTCATTCTGTTTGTTCTTTCTTCTGGAACTTCTATTTTTCTATTTTGGGTTTTGAATTCAGATTGAAGAACTCCACTGAATTTCTTCATCTGAGAATCATCTTTTACTTTCCTTTTTATAGTTCTAAGAATTGGGAATTGGATCTGAACTTTCTTTTCTATTTTCATTTTACTTCTTCTGTAATTTCTTTTTTTCTGTTTGGTCAAAAGAGTAATTGAGATCTAGATCTGCTTTCTGTTCTTGTTACTCTTCTACAATTGTCAATTTCTCTTTTAGGATTTCATAATTGAGCTAAGTTTTCTTGCTATTTTGGTTCTTTAAACAATTTTCCATTTCTGTTTTGCTACTGAGCTGAATCTCTTCATCTCATAGTTCTCTGATTTGCTTCAATTTACATTTTCTAGCTCAATTTTGAATCCTAGTACCCAAATCCCTTTACTCTTAATGAAATTTAAGTTTCTTGGCAATTTAGATTCAGCAATTTATATTTCTTGCACTTTAAGTTTCAGTTTTTTACTTTACTTACAATTTAAGTTTCAGCTCTTTTAATTTCTTGCACTTTAAGTTTCTGCAATTTACCTCTCTGCACTTTACTTTTCTGCCAATTTACTTTTTGCACTTTAACTTTCTGCAATTCACTTTCTGTAAATCAAAATTTCACTCAAATCATCAACAACTTGCTTAACTAAATTCATCACCTAACTAAAGTTGCTGAATCCATCAATCTCCGTGGGATCGACCTCACTCTTGTGAGTTATTACTACTTGATGCGACCCGATACACTTGCCGGTGAGTTTTTGTGGAATCATTTTTCCCTCTTCACTATGCATAAGTAGAAAGAAAATATTTAAAATTTAAAAGTTAATGTTAGTTAAAAAAGGAAAAAGAAAGTTAAAAGTTAAAAGTTATGTTAGTAACAAGGAAAATAGTTAATTGAAAGTGAAAAGAAAAGTTAGATGAAAAAGGAAAAGCAAAGTTAAAAGTTAGGCAAAGAAAAAGAAAAATTAGTTGAAAAGGAAAAGAAATAGAAAAAGTTAGTTGAAAAAGAAATCAAAGCTTACAAGTTATGTAAAAAGAGAGAAATAGTTAGTAAAAGAAATGGGAGGAAAATCAAAATTTAGGTGCATAGTCACAAGTTCCTTGATTCCAAAAAGTTTTAAAAATGTCAAAACAAGCAAGTTTCTATTCACTTTTCAGAAGTTCAAGATGCCAAAACAAGTGATGTACATGTATGTGTAGAGCACATAATCAAATAAGTGTTAATCACAAGCAATTGGCATAAGTTGAAATAATTTGGTATTGGCAAGTCAAAAATTGAATGAACAATTCACGTAAATAAAATTCAAATACCAAATTTCAATGAGGCATGAAGGTCACAAGGTTGAGATAAGAGTTGAAAATTTTATGCACTATCTGACTAAAGATAATTTGGGCATAGAGATAATGAGTCAAACTAGCCACATAGGTAGAATAAATCATCAACCTTGTGAAAGCAAGCATATAGGGCTCAAATTCAAATGAAAACTAAGTTTATGCTCAATCTGAAAATTCACTTGAACTATTCAATGCATAGAAGTAAATCAGCATTATAAACAAGCAAAGAATGTTATAAGCATGACCAAAACTTGGAAACAAGTTCTTGAGGCATTTTCCAAAACCATTTAGCAAACAAAATTCTATTGACACAGAATTTCGTCAAATGGAAGCTTGTTGCACCAAATAAAACAATGTTATTTAATGAAACATGGTTAGGAAAAATTCGGCAACATTTCAGCAGTAAATTGGCTATTTTCCAAACTCAATCATATAATTCCGATTCCATATGAATGCATTACAATTAAACACAAAAACCAGATGTGAGTTCATATGAATTGAGCAACTAAGCTAACAAACAGCAACAAAACATCAATAATAAACTCAAACCAAGCCAACCAGCAACAAGCAGCAATGAACAATTAAGCAACCAGCAGCCATGAGCAAATAATGGTCTAATTTACAGCACCAAGACAACACTGTGAACAAAAGCAATGGATTGAGATAGTATTGTATTTGTTGAATTCAGTAACCAATTACAGGTTGTCAAGAAGAATTCAAACAATTACACATAACTGAATCCAATACTGAAGTTTAAATTGAAACAAGAATTCAGCAGCCATAAGGTCTTGAAGCAAGAACAAAATGGAAACTTGAAATAGAGCAATTGATAATTCAATTCAAATTCAAGAAAAACAGTATCACTCCATCAAGAATGAACTATTCAATAAGCAAGCAATCTGAATTCAGACACTTTAAACCAAATTGAATTCAATGATTAGGCTCAAATTGGAACAACAAGAAAAATATAGCACCAAAACAGCAACAAGGAACAATCCAGCTGCATTCTTTTTTCTTGAATTCAACAACCAATCACAAGTATTCAACATGAATTTGAACAACTAAGTATCTTGAGTCAAGTGATTGAGTTCAAACTAGAACAAAACAACAACAAAAACAACTGAAATCATGCATTAAGCAAAAATCATCACTGCACAAGCAACCGTTAACAATATTTAGCAACTGTTTCACCCCAAACAGCCATGAACAAAAGCACAGCAGCAAGAAACAACAGTAATTGACTCAGTCAGCATTCCTTTCATTAAATTGAATAATTACTCCACAAGCAAGCAACATGAATCCAGACAAATGCACCTAACTGAATCAAGTAATTAGGTTAAAATTAACACAAGAACTCAGCATCAACCAGCCAGGACAGGGCAGCAATAAACCAATATGCAGCAGTAAATAGAAAATCAGTCATTCCCGGACAGTAGCAGTAAATAGCATGGGTCCCAGGTTCAAGCAAGCAGCAAAAAGAATTCATATGACCTAACCAATTTCACAAACTGAAATCATTGTAGTTCATATAATGTGGATCCAGCAACAAGCAGAGAAGAATTCAACAACAACAAACCAAGAAAAAATTAATGAAACGGTAACACTTTCACAGCATCATCATTTCAAACAAGCCTAAATCTACTATCCAGCTCAGATTCTCTAACTATCTAGTTTAACTAAACTAAGCTAAACTGATTAAACTAAGCAAGAAAAACAGAATGAGCTAAACCAGATTAATCAAATAGAAATAAAATGAAAATGAGAAGAAAGGGAACCTGGGAAGCAGGGGATTGGAACAGAGGAAGGGAAGCGAAGGTGGAGGGAGAGGAGTGAACGGCCAGAGCAGGAGTGGCGGCCTGGTGGTGCTACGGCAGTGTGGCGCTGCTTCAATGGCAGCGGCGAAAAGTTGCACAGAAATGAAAACAGGGGCTTTGCCCTGTCCTAGCTTTCAAAGGAAGTGAAAGGGGGGAAACTGAGCAAGGGTGGTGTGGGGATGTCAGTGAGAGGAGGGTGTTGGTGGTTCGCGACGGTGGCGACGGAGATGCTAGAGCGGTGGTCCTGGGCTCGGGTTCGGACAGGAGGGAAGAGGGTTGGGTCGCCATGTGAAGAGAGAAGGAGTGAGATACAAGGATGAATAGAGAGGGGGAAAGGAGTCGCGGAGAGGTCGCCAGCGTAGGTGGGAAGAGGGAGAGGGGTGCGGCGTTTGTTCGGTGGTAGAGGAAAGGGGAGTTGGCCAAGGGGAAAGAGAAGAGATGTGAGAGAGGCAGAAGAAGAGAGGGGATAGTGTGAAGGGTTGAGTGGTTGTCGATGGTGTTGGTCGGCGGTTGTGGTGGCTATAGCGGTGGAGGTTGGGTGATGATGGTGGGCGATGGTGGGCGATGATGGGGGGTGTGTGGTTCGTGTGAAGAGTTAGGGCTTCGCACTAAATGGGGGTTCTGTGTTTTTTGCATCCGTGCGTATGCACTAAAGGTGCTAATGCCATGGACAGGGACCATATTTTGGGATGTGCGACGCACCAGCACCGTGCGTACGCACGAAATGTTTCTTTTTTTTTTAACATCACCCAACATACTAATATTCACAAAAACAAAAAATTAACAAAAATTTGCAACTATTTAAATTCAACCTTAAAATTACCAAGATTTTATTTTCAAAAACAAAATTTGCTAACTACTCAAAATACTTGAAATATGCATAGACAAAAGCTACCAAAACTACTTCAACTATCCACAACTAAAAAAAAAACTTTAAAATTTCAATTCATGACACAAAGACAAATTCAAACAAAATTACCAACTATTCAAAATAGCAATTGAAAAACTAAAATCCAAAAAGACAAGACACCAATCAAGAGACATATTTACAAGAATGCAATAAAGGAGGAAAGTTCGAAAGTTTTACCATGGTGGGGTGTCTCCCACCTAGCGCTTCTATTTAGAGTCCTTAAGTTGGACTTTATTGAGAAGCTCTCATCAAGGAGGCTTGTGTTTCCATTGTTCCTTGAATTTCCACCTATGTTTGCAATTTCCATGGCTTTTGAGATTCCAAAGCTTGTACACCCAATCTTCTTGTGAATTCTCTTCATTCCCTCTAGGTGACAAATACTTGAAATTCTCAATCCCTATAACATAATAGCAACCAAACTCATAATGCAATGGGTGAGAATCCATAGGAGAAAAAGGAAATAAAAACAAAAGATAATAAGAACAAGCAAAATGGACTCCTAAAACTTGGCAAAAATAAGTAATCAATCAAAAGCAAACTATTTACATATTCACATATTAACAATAGCCAATAACAAGCACCATTACAACTCCCCGGCAACGGCGCCAAATTTGATAAGAAGAATTTATTGTTGATCTAGAATTTCCAAATATAAATTTCCATCGTTGAAAGTATAGTCTAAATCAACAATTAATTCCCAAATCGAATATCAATCCAAAGGATGTCACAATACAAAACAAATATATTAACCGAGAGTATTTAGCTCCCGGGTCGTCTTCCCTAGGAGTTGCAATGAAATGTACATTTATTGGCTATGAGAGAGAGAGAACATGGGGATTGTGAATGCAAAAAAGAAAGGGAGCAAGAAATGTAAATAGCAATGAAAGCAAGTAAACATGCAAGGAATGTAAATGAAGGCAAGTAAAGGCAATGAAAATAGAAATCAAATGCTAAAAAGGACTCTCGGCAAGAATTGGGTAATTAGGGATTCCTATCCTAGTTGTGGACCACAAACATGGTAATTGGGTGGAATCAATCCAAACTAGTCAATCCTCCTTGAGAATTAGTCAAAAGGGTGTAATTTATCTCAATCCATAAGTCTTATTCAACTAACTAATTACTTAGTGAAAGACTAGCGTCAATGGAAACCAAATCAATTAACTATTCTCACATAATGCGGAATGGACATCCACAACCCAATTCCACCCAAACATCCAATTCGTCAACCAAGAGTGTGAAAACTAAACATGCAAGAAATTAAACATCAAAGCAATAAAAGCCAAAGCAATTAAATGCAAGGAAAGGAAATTCAAATGCAAGAAAATATCTTGGCAAGTAATTGAGAGCTAAGGTTACCTATCCTAGCCATTGACCATAAACACATGATGATTATGAAGAGTTGATCCTACTTCGTCAACCTTACATCGAAGATAAGTCAAATAGGCATAGTTAATTTTAATCCATAAGTCCTATGTCAACACTAAGGGTCACATAGAATCAATGAAGACCAAATCAACTAACTACTCTAATGTATCAAACAAGAATGTACATCAATGACTCAAGGATCACCAAAGTCAACAATTTCAAGCCAAGAGGGAAGAAAAACTATGTGAAAACTAAGCCAAACATTTTATCAAACACTTAGTGTCCATGAAAATAAAATAATATTATATTGCAATAAATTAAATTCTACAACTACCAAAGCAAGAAAGTGACAATGACAACTAAAGAAAGCAATAAATGACATGGAAACATAAAATTGCATTAATTGGAAATCAAAATGACAAGAGCGTTCATAAAACATAAAATGACAAAATATAAGAAATAGCAAGAGAAATGAAGAAGAAGAAAGATGCAATAATAATAAATGACAAGGAAAAGTAAATGAAAACAAGAATTAAACATAGAAATTACAAGAAATTAAACTAAAGAACCCTAATTCTAGAGAGAGGGGGGAGCTTCTCTCTTTAGAAACTAAGAGAAAACATCATAAAAGCTAAACCTAATTGCCCCCCAGCGATTTGTATTAATGACCTCACACATATGCACGCGTGCGTACGCACGACCTACCGTGCGTACGCACGTTTGCGCAAAAATTCCCATCGTGGGTACGCACGACATTTGGTGCGTACGCATCCTTGCACGAAGTCCGTTGTGCGTACGCACGCATCACTGGATGCTCTTTCTTCACTTCTTCAACCCAAACATACCTTGGAAACCTGAAATCACTCATCAAAACCATCAAGGCACCAAATGGGATCAAAGTGAATAAAATTTAGCAATAAAAAGGCCTAAAGAGCATGTTTTCACTTTCAAGCACAAATTAGGAAGACATCATGAAACTATGCTATTTCAATGGCTAAATGCAAGAAAAGTCAATAAAATCCACCTAATTAAAGCAAATAAATACAATGAAATGTGGATTCATCAAGCTTAGTGGAAGAGGGATGCTCAAGGCAAGCCTATCCAACTGAGAAGGCTTAACCTTAAAGCTTGTAGCTAGAGGATGGTTAGAATTTATCCAATGCTCTATCATCCCTACTTGCAATCGGTCAGAAGTGACCATTAACAAAGCCATCATGATTCATTTCATCTTGATTGAAAGTGAGGTGGAGGTACATGAGGTAATACCTCAAGAGTTGTATAAGAAAGCTAAAAAGCCTTCCACCTTAGCAAGGTTGGCATTCCACCACCTTATCTGTCATCTATGCAATTCAGCTGGAATTGTCATAAAAGGAGACATTCCTATTGAGGAGGACAAGCCCATGACCAAGAAGAGGATGGAGCAAATTAGAGAGCCAGCACATGGACCACAGCAAGAGCATGTGGAGCTACCTCAACCAGAAATCCCTGAGATGCCTCAAGGGATGCATTTTCCTCCCCAAGGTTATTGGGACCAATTGCACACTTATCTAGGGGAATTAAGCTCCATCATGGATCAACTAAGGATGGGACATCAAGAGCACTCCACTATCCTCCATGACATAAAAGAAGATCAAAGAGCCGTGAGGAAAGAACAAAGAGTTTTGAGGGAAGAACAACAGAGGCAAGGGCGTGACATAGAGGAAATCAAGCACTCCATTGGATCCTCCAGAAGGAGTAGTAGACGCCATCACTAAGGCGGATTCATTCTCTTTACTCCCCTGTTGCCTATGTTATTTTTTGTTTTGTTTGCCATGTATTTTATTTTATTGTCTGTTTCTAGTGCATGATCATCTATCTTTATGTCTTAAAGCTATGAAATATTCCATGCATCTCTCACCTTGCTTAAAAGAAAAAATATTTTATTGAAAAAGAAAAGTAAGATGCATGAATTTTGAGTTATATATTAAGAATAGTTCAATTATTTGATGTGGTGGCATTGCTTTTGTTTTCTGAATGTATGAATCAATTGTGCAAAATTGATGTTGGAGTTAAGAATGCTGGCTCTTGAAAGAATGATGATAAAAGTGAAGTATTATTGGTAATCTGAAAAATACAAAAATTGATTCTTGAAGCAAGAAATAGCAGCAAAAAGCAATAGAAAGAAATAAAAAGTAAAAAAAGCCAATAGCTCTTTAACCCAAAAGGCAAGAGCAAGGATCCAAGGCTTTGAGCATCAATGGTTAGGAGGGCCTAAAAGAAATATCTTAGCCTAAACAGTTCAATTGATCTGCTTTCCTAACTCTATACTTGTGGTGTGAAGGTGTCAAGTGAAAAGCTTGAGACTGAGCAGTTAAAGTCGTGGTCCAAAGCAAAGAGTGTGCTTAAGAACTCTGGACACAACTGGCTGGGGATTCTAGCAAAGCTGAATCACAATCCGAAAGGGTTCACCCAGTTAAGTGTCTATAGCATTTATGTATCCGGTGGTAATACTAGAAAACAAAGTACTTAGGGTCACGGCCAAGACTCTAAAGAAGCTATGTTCAACAATAAAAAAGAACTTAACTAAGAGAATCAATAGTATCATCTGGATTCTAAGTTCCTAAAGATGCCAACTATTCTGAGCTTCAATGAAAAGTGAGAAGCCAAAACTATTCAGAAGCAAAAATCTACTAGTTCTACTCATCTAATGAAACTGAGCTTCATTGAAAACTCTGAGATTTATTGTATCTTATGATTAGCGGATAATTTATACCCTCTTTGGCATTGTTTTTACATAGTTTTTAGTATGGTTTTATTACTTTTTATTATATTTTTATTAGTTTTTATTCAAAAATCACATTTCTGGAATTTACTATGAGTTTGTGTGTTTTTCTATAATTTCAGGTATTTTCTGGCTGAAATTGAGGGACCTGAGCAAAAATCTGATTCAGAGGCTGAAAAAGGACAGCAGATGCTGTTGGATTCTGACCCTGCTGCACTCGAAATAGCTTTTCTGGAGCTACAGAAACCTAATTGGCTAGCTCTCAATTGCGTTGGAAAGTAGACATCCTGGGCTTTCCAGCAATATATAATAGTCCATACTTTGCCCTAGTTTTGATGGCCCAAACTGGCGTTCAAAGTAGGCCTAAAACATCTTAGCGTAAAACGCCCAAACTGGCACCAGAATTGGAGTTAAACGCCCAAACTGGCACCAAAGCTGGCGTTTAACTCCAGGAACAGCCTAAGCACGAAAAGGCTTCAATGCTCAGCCCAAGCACACACCATGTAGGCCCCGGAAGTGGATTTCTACACTATGTGCACTTAGTTACTCATTTTCTGTAACCCTAGGTTACTAGTTTAGTATAAAAACTACTTTTAGAGATTTATTTTATGCCTTTTGACCACCTTTAGGTCTTTTAACCATCTTTGGATCATTGTACACATTTGGAGGCTGGCCTCACGGCCATGCCTAGACCTTTCACTTATGTATTTTCTACGGTGGAGTTTCTACACCCCGTAGATTAAGGTGTGGAGCTCTGCTGTTCTTCATGAATTAATGCAATTAGTACTATTTTCTATTCAATTCAGGCCTACTTCTTCTCTAAGATATACTCTTGTACTTCAACTTGATGAATGTGATGACCCGTGACACTCATCATCATTCTCACTTATGAATGCGTGCCTGACAACCACTTCCGTTCTATCTGCAATAATTGAGTGTGTATCTCTTTGCCTCCTGGTTCATGACGCATGATAGCCTCTCCTGACAACAGAGCATTCCATTCCGTGAGATCAGAGTCTTCATGGTATAGGCTAGAACCTTTAGCAGTATTCCTGAGATCCGAAAAGTCTAAACCTTGTCTGTGGTATTCTGAGTAGGATCTGGGAAGGGATGACTGTGACGAGCTTCAAACCTGCGAATGTGGGGCACAAGTGACAGTGTGCAAAAGGACAATGGTCCAATTCCGTCGCTAGCGGAAACTGACAGATGATTAGCTGTGCGGTGACAGCGCATATGGATTTGTTTTAATCCGAGAGAATCATACAGCTTGCCATGGAAGGAGGTAACGCATGGTTGGAAGAAGGCAGTAGGAAAGCAGAAGGTCAAAAGTAACAAAGTATCTCCAGACGCTTATCTGAAATTCTCACCAATGAATTACGTAAGTAACTTTATTTTATTATATATTTTATTTATATTTTAATTATCAAAACCTCATAACCATTTGAATCTGCCTGACTGAGATTTACAAGGATGACCAGAGCTTGCTTCAAGCCGACAATCTCTGTGGGATTGACCCTTACTCACGTAAGGTTTATTACTTGGACGACCCAGTGCACTTGCTGGTTAGTTGTGCAGAGTTGTGAAAAAGAGTTGAGATTAAGATCGTGCGTACCAAGTTTTTGGTGCCATTGTTAGAGATCACAATTTTGTGCACCATCCTACAATTTCTTTTTATCCTACTTTGTTTTTGGTTTCTTGGGGACAAGCAACAGTTTAAGTTTGGTGTCCTGATGAGCGGATATTTTACACGCTTTTTGGCATTATTTTCATATATTTTTGTTATGTTTTGTTTAAGTTTTATTAAGTTTTCATATGTTTTAGTGCAAAATTCACATTTTTGGATTCTACTTTGAGTTTGTGTGTTTTATGGTGATTTCAGGTATTTTCTCGCTGAAATTGAGGAGCTTGAGCATAAGTTTGATTCAGAAGCAGAGAAAGGACTGCAGATGCTGTTAGGATCTGACCTCCGTGCACTTGAAGGAGATTTTTTGGAGCTACATAAGTTCAAATGATGCCCTTTCAACGGCTATGGAAAACTACAAATAGTCCATACTTTGTTTGGCAATGAAGGCCCAAAATTGGGGTTCAACGCCAGCCACCAGCCCTATTCCTGGCGTCCAGCGCCCACAGGGGAGCAGCTGGCGTCCAACCCCCAAAAAGGAGCCCAGGAGTGGTGTTCAATGCCCCTAAGGGGTACTAACTCATGGGAGACACTCAAGCTCAGCCCAAACACTCACCAAGTGGGCCCTAGAAATGGATTTTCATACTACAAGACTAGTTTATCTTATTTTCTATAATCCTTAGTTACTACACTAGTATATATAGAACAAAGATCACCCTTGTTAGAGATCTTTGCCCATTCAAAAACTATTATGTACAGAATGAGTCACTAACCTCCTATGGATAAGGTTAGGAGCTCTGCTGAGTTTCATGGATCAATAATATTACTGTTCTAATTCAATATGTCTGATTCTATTCTCTTATGCAAACTCGCTCTTCATCTTATGAATTGAGGGTGACTCGTGACAATCACCCTTGTTCTACATGGGTTCCGTGCGATTCCTGACCGAGATAGCATTGAACTAAAGCTAGAGATTGCATTGCGGGTTCCAATAGAGCATCTGAGCAACTTTGGATGTGTGGCATGAAATCCTGTTGACTATGGGTGCGTGAGGTCTCTGTGTCGTTAAAGGTAGAGTCAGAGAAGCAACACTTTCTGATCTGGAAGAAACCTAGAGCTTCATCTTCTGCTACAATAAGAAACCTAGAGCTGGCTTGATGAGAGGACATGAATCATCTCAATGTGACGGATTGCTGCAGTAGAGGAGGTTAACTTGATGAGATGACATGAGTTAATCATTTACGGCTGCCATTGAAGGAATCATAAAGTTATTGAAGTAGACAGTAAAAAAAGTTAATCTGCAAAGACAAAGCATCTCCGAAGCCTCAACCGTTCTATCACCATTGATTTCTCATCTATCTAAGTAACGTTTTATTTATTTATTTTGTTTTATGCATTTTCCATGACAAATTATAATTTCTATCTGCCTAACTATGATTTGCAAGGTAACCACTCCTTGCTCAATCCAACAATCTCCGTAGGATCGGCCCTCACTCACCTGAGGTATTACTTGGATGACTCAGTATACTTGCTGGTCTATCTGTGCAAATTTCGCGGAGCCAGTTTCGTGCACGAAGTTTTTGACGCCATTTCTGGGGATTGTTCAGATTTGACAAACAACCGGATTATCTTGTTGCTTAGATTATGTACTTTTTACTATTTTGTTTGAGTCTTTTGTTTCTTTTTTTCAAAAAAATCAAAAAAATTTTCAAAATATTTGCTTTTCTTTATTGATCTTTATCTTTGTTTGAGTCTTTTGTTCTTGTTCTTGTTAAAGTTTCAATTTTTTTTTCATTCCTTTCAAAAAAATTTTCAAAAATAGTGCCTTTTGTTTGAGTCTAGTATCAATTTTTAAGTTTAGCGCCAGATTTGGCAATGATTCCAGAAGTGTAGTATAAACTATTATATATCGTTGGAAAGCTCTAGAAGTTGACTTTTTAACAACATTGAGACCGCTTCAATTGGACATCGGTGGCTCAAGTTATGCTCATTGGAATGTAAGAAGCTTAGAGTTGACAACATCTACTATCCTTTCTTTGTTGTTGCACAAAACTCTGCCAAATTTGCCCAAAATTCATCTAAAATCATAAAAATACCAAAACAACTCAAAATAGCATCCAAAGAGGATTTTTTCACTAAAATATAATAAAACTTAATAAAATATAACTAAAAATAACTAGAAAATGCTAGGAAAAAGGGTATAAGATGCTCACGCATCACAACATCAAACTTAAATGGTTGCTTGTCCTCAAGCAACCAAAAAAATATAGGACCAAAAAGAGAAAATGTGTGAGACTCGAGTGTTCATTCAATCTCAGATCTAGTTACTGAATGGGGATAATTACACTCCAATTCTGAATAGGTTTGGAATCTCACTATCCTTTGAAGCTCGGAAATATTGGCATCCTTCAAAACTAGAACTCGGATGATATTATAGATTCTCTTCTTTAGGCTCTAATTAATTCTTGAACACAGATTTTTCTTTCTTTTCACTGGTGCTATGCACCTTGAGCCTAGCCATGACTCTAAGTGTTTTGTTTTCAAGCTTAACTTGATACATAAACACTGTAAGCCCTTAACTGGGGAACCTCTTGGGTTTGAATTTTTCCTTGCTTTTTTTCCTAGACAATGGTGCTTAGAGCCTTGGGCATACTCTGTAACAACATCGAGTCATGACTTTAAGTGCACAGTCTCAAGGGTTACTTGATACTTTCACACCACAAGCATATGGTTAGGGAAAAACACTCTTTTGAGCCTTGGACCTTTTATATCAGTTTTGACCCTCCTAACCATTGATACTCAAAGCCTTGGATCTTTTATATCTTTTGCTTCTTTTCAATTATTTTTGCTACTTCTTTTGCTTCAAGAATCAATCTTTTACTTGTTTCAGAGAATCCATAATACTTCTCTAAGTTCCTGTTCCTCAAGAACCAATATTCTCAACTCCAATATCAAATATGCACTGTTCAGATCATACATTCAGAAATAAAGATAGTGCCACCACATCAAAGTTATTCGAACAACTCATAATATATAACTCAAATCTCATGAATTTTACTACTTCTTTTTCTTTTGGTTTTTTATTTAAGCTTAGTGAGTAATACATGAGACATCTTTCAAAATAAACATAAAATAATAAAATAAAGAACTAAACTAGAAAGCAAGGAAATCCTACAAGTGATCATGCAAAAGCTAAAATAGAAAACAGGAAATAAGCTAAAAATACTGGAAAGACAGAAGATGAGATATGGTAAGGGATAATAAAACTTAACCACCTCATAAGTCATGGTGGCTGCTGCTCCCTCTTTAGGCTGTGCTCTTCCATGGAGATGATTCACCTCTCTTTGGTGCCATTGATGATAATATAAACTGAGAGCTTGCTCTGCAAAACAAAACTTAAAAGTTTGCTTGTTCTCAAGCAAAGAAGACTGAAACTTGGAAGGGATGTGAAGAGCAAACGGATGAGTACACAAAAAGGTAAGAGTGATAGAAGGGGACGAAGAATTTAAATCTAAAACTCTCTCTTCCTTTTTTATGACCCCTTAGTGGCGTCAAACGCCCATTATGGACGTGAAACGCCCCAAGAGGGTAAATGGGACGCCTAAATTGGCTGTAAAACGCCCAAACTTTAGGTCCCCTCTTGGCGCTAAATGCCCTCCCTGGCGTTTAACGCTCGCAGCACTGATCCTCAATGGTGTTCTGTTCTTCTGTCTCAGTCTTCCTGTCCCTGTTCTAAGCACTTTACATGATTATAAACATTAGAAAACCTATGAAAACTTTGAAAATCAAGAAAAAAGAATAAAATGAAATCAAAATAAAACTAAGATAAAATTGAAATAAACTAAAGGATACTTATGGTTGGCTTGCCTCCCAACAAGCGCTTCTTTAACATCAATAACTTGACACTTGATTGTTGAATTTTCTTCCTCTTTTTCCAGTTGGTTAAAAGAAATTACTCTAAGGGAGAAGAGGAGAAGATTAGTGCCCTCAGATTTAAATTCCTCCTAACAAGCTTTCTTTTATTGTTATTAGCTTAATTCTCCTTGTTTGTTAGGGTAGGAGTTGGATTGCTTCTGGCTTACTGGTGCACGAAATTGTGATCTCAACGGCGCCAAAAATTTGGTACGCACGATTGTAATCTCAACTCCTTTTCACAACTCTGCACAACTAACCAGCAAGTGTACTGGGTCGTCCAAGTAATAAACCTTACGTGAGTAAGGGTCGATCCCACGGAGATTGTCGGCTTGAAGCAAGCTATGGTCATCCTTGTAAATCTCAGTCAAGCAGATTCAATTGGTTATGAGGTTTTGATAATTAAAATATAAATAAAATAAGATAGAGATACTTATGTAATTCATTGGTGAGAATTTCAGATAAGCGTATGGAGATGCTTTGATCCTTCTGAATCTCTGCTTTCCTACTGCTTTCATTCAATCATTCATACTCCTTTCCATGGCAAGCTGTATGTTGGGGATCACCGTTGTCAATGGCTACCATCTGTCCTCTCAGTGAAAATGGTCCATTGATCCTTTTGCATCTGTCACTACGCCCAACACTCGCGAGTTTGAAGCTCGTCACAGTCATCCCATCCCAAATCCTACTCGGAATACCACAGACAAGGTTTAGACTTATCGGATCTCAAGAATGCTGCCAATTGATTCTAGCTTATACCACGAAGACTCTGATCTTTTGGAATGGAGGCTAAGAGATACACACTCAAGCTATTGCAGATAGAACGGAAGTGGTTGTCAGGCACGCGCTCATAGGTGAGAATGATGATGAGTGTCACGGATCATCACATTCATCAGGTTGAAGTGTGAGTGAATATCTTGGAATAAGAATAAGCTTGAATTGAATAGAAAAATAATAGTACTTTGCATTAATTCATGAGGAACAGCAAAGCTCCACACCTTAATCTATGTGGTGTAGAAACTCCACCGTTGAAAATACATACGAACAAGGTCCAGGCATGGCCGAATGGCCAGCCCCCTAAACTTGATCAATGATCAAAAGTGATACAAAGATAGTCTCAAAAATGATCAAAAGATGTGAAATAAATTACTAAAAGTAGTTTTTATACTAAACTAGTAACTAGGGTTACAGAAAATAAGTAACTAAGTGCAGATAGTGCAGAAATCCACTTTCGGGGCCCACTTGGTGTGTGCTTGGGCTGAGCATTGAAGCTTTCACATGTAGAGACTTTTCTTGGAGTTAAACGCCAGGTTGCAGCTTGTTTGTGGCGTTTAACTCTGGTTTGTAACATGTTTCTGGCGTTTAACTTCAGAATAGGGCAGGAAATTGGTGTTTGAACGCCAGTTTGCATCGTCAAAACGCGGGAAAAGTATGAACTATTATATATTGCTGGAAAGCCCTGGATGTCTACTTTCCAACGCAATTGATAGCGTACCAATTGGGTTTCTGTGGCTCCATAAAGTCCATTTCAAGTGCAGGGAGGTCAGAATCCAACAGCATCTGTAGTCCTTTTTCAGCCTCTAAATCAGATTTTTGCTCAGGTCCCTCAATTTCAACCAGAAAATACCTGAAATAACAGAAAAACACACAGAATCATAGTAAAGTCCAGAAATGTGATTTTTATTTAAAAACTAATAAAAACATAGTAAAAACTAACTAAATCATACTAAAAACTACCTAAAAACAATGCCAAAAAGCGTATAAATTATCCGCTCATCACAACACCAAACTTAAATTGTTGCTTGTCCCCAAGCAACTAAAAATCAAATAGGATAAAAAGAAGAGAATATACTATAAATTCCAAAATATCAATGAAACTTAGCTCCAATTAGATGAGCGGGACTAGTAGCTTTTTGCCTCTGAACAGTTTTGGCATCTCACTTTATCCCTTGAAGTTCAGAATGATTGGCATCTATAGGAATTCAGAATTCAGATAGTGTTATTGATTCTCCTAGTTCAGTATGTTGATTCTTGAACACAGCTATTTTATGAGTCTTGGTCGTGGCCCTAAGCACTGTGTTTTCCAGTATTACCACCGGATACATAAATGCCACAGACACATAACTGGGTGAACCTTTTCAGATTGTGACTCAGCTTTGCTAGATTCCCCAATTAGAGGTGTCCAGGGTTCTTAGGCACACTCTTTTAGCTTTGGAGCATGACTTTAACCGCTCAGTCTCAAGCTTTTGGCTTGACACCTTCACGCCACAAGCACATGGTTAGGGACAGCTTGGTTTAGCCGCTTAGGCCAGGATTTTATTCCTTTGGGCACTCCTATCCATTAATGCTCAAAGCCTTGGATCCTTTTTGTTTTACCCTTGCCTTTTGGTTTAAAGGGTTACTGGCTTTTCCTGCTTGCTTTTTCTTTTTCTTTCTTTTTCTTTTATTTTCGCCATTTTTTTTCGCAAGCTTTGTTCTTCACTGCTTTTTCTTGCTTCAAGAATCAATTTTATGACTTTTCAGATTATCAATAATATTTCTCTTTTTTCATCATTCTTTCAAGAGCCAACAATTTTAACATTCATAAACAACAAATTTAAAAATATGCACTGTTCAAGCATTCATTCATAAAACAAAAAGTATTGTCACCACATCAAAATAATTAAAGTAATTTCAAGGATGAATTCAAAATTCATGTACTTCTTGTTCTTTTGTAATTAAAACATTTTTCATTTAAGAAAGGTGATGGATTCATAGGACATTCATAGCTTTAAGGTATAGACACTTAGACACTAGTGATCATGTAATAAGACACAAACATAAATAAAACATAAAGCATAGTAAACGAAAAACAGAAAAATAAAGAACAAGAAAATTAAAGAACGGGTCCACCTTAGTGATGGCGGCTAGTTCTTCCTCTTGAAGATCTTATGGAGTGCTTTAGCTCCTCAATGTCTCTTCCTTGCCTTTGTTGCTCCTACCTCATGACTCTTTCATCTTCTCTAATTTCATGGAGGAGGATGGAATGCTCTTGGGGATCCACCCTTAGTTGTCCCATGTTAGAACTTAATTCTCCTAGGGAGGTGTTAATTTGCTCCAAATAGTTTTATGGAGGAAAGTGCATCCCTTGAGGCATCTCAAGAATTTCATGATGAGGAATTTCCTCATGCTCTTGTTGAGGTCCATAAGTGGGCTCTCTTGTTTGCTCCATCTTTTTCTTAGTGATGGGCTTTTGGGATGAATCTCTCCATCTCCCATGACTCAGAGTTGGAAGCAATTACCTTCCATTTCCTCTTTCTAGAGGTTTCTCTGGCCTTAGGTGCCATTAATGGTTATGGAAAAACAAAAAGCAATGCTTTTACCACACCAAACTTTAAAGGTTTGCTCGTCCTCGAGCAAAAGAAGAAAGAAAGTAGTAGAAGAAGAAAAAAATAGAGGAGATGGAGGGAGATATGTGGTTCGGCAGGGTGGGAGAAGGGTTAGGTTTCGTGTATTAGGGTTAGGTTTTGGGAGGGAAAGGATTTTGAATTTGAAGGTAGATGGGGTTTTGGGGGAAGAGTGAATGAGGTGATTGGTGAAGGGTGATAAATCACTATTTTATGGTTTATCTTGTGCTTAATTGAGTGGATTCAATTTCTCATACCTTGCCAAAAGTTGCTTTACAGTATTTAATTATTTTTAATTGCCATTTAAATTATTTGTCATATAACATATTCCCACCTTACTTCCAAAATCCCAATTTACAAACTCATAACCAATAATAAGAACATACCTCCCTGCAATTCCTTGAGAAGACGACCCGAGGTTCAAATTTCAAAATTCAAATTTAAAAATTTTAAAAATTTAAAAATTCAAATTTCAAAATTTAAATAACCTTTTAATTTAAATTTGTTTTTATTTTTATTTTTATTTGCTACTATGAACTCTCACCCCTTTGGCTGAGTCTGGTTACAATTATGTTGTAGGAAGAGGAAATTACAAGGAGAACAGGCATCAAGGTTAGAACAATCAAAGATGGGAGGAGCCACAAGGATTTGATCAACCCTCATGGCAACAACCACCTCGAATGGACTATCAACAACCACCTCCATATGCCTATGAACCCTTTCCTCAACATGACTTTGGACCACCAAACTCACAAGCCCCTTTCCACCATTCACGTCCATATGACCCTAACCCGTATCCACCATACCAACCACCTTATGAGCCAAATGAACCCTCTTATCCACCCCAAACCTCCATGGAGAAAGCACTTGCCGATCTAAACTCTACTATACAAGCTCTCGTCACCCAAATCAGACCACCAAATACCTTCAACAATCAACCCTCAAGCTCTAGTACATTTCCTTTTCAACCACATAATGATCTTTTCATCCCATCACCACCCTCCATGGAAGAGCCTAAGTTGCCATCATCCTTCACAACATTCAAGTGGGTAAAATTCATATCCCTTAGCTTTCTAATTCCACTTGAATATGGGCTACTGGAGACGGATGGTCAACTTAGAGCTCTTTGTGGCATTAAGAGTAAGAGGAAGATGGTCAGTGGTCAGAATTGTCCTGCAAGGTTCATTATGGTTGGAAGCTTTAAGTTTAAACGCAAAGGTTGGTGTAAAGCTCAATTGAATGGGTCTAGGAAGTTGTTTGGACGCTTCAGTGAGAATTCTAAAGCTGAATTACCCGGATGGAATCATGATAATCAACCTGAAGACGGGCGCAAAAGCAAGATTTGGGACCCCGGAATTCATTCTAGCAATCAATACTCTTGGGGCCTTGTCACTTGCTTTAACTTACTTGAAGGCTTTCTGCGCCTAGTTTGGGATCCCGGAGGCCATTAGAATTACAAACATTGGTGGAGATTCCTGGATGAGTTCAAGCACAAGCCACCATAACAGGAAGCTCACCAAATGTCCAACTTAAGGACTTTAACTAAAAGTGCTAGGTGGGAGACAACCCACCATGGTATGATCGTTCATTTTTCATTTTTATTTAGTTTTATTTGTTTTCAAGTTTTATTTTATTTTATTATATTGAACCTGGAGTTTCGCATCACATTCATATTAACACTACATTCTGCATTTTTTCAGATTAAAAAAAAAATAGGGATTTTCGCACGCGACACGACAGCGTCGCTGACGCGTCCGCGTCGTATGTGCGTCGGGAAGAAAAGAATTGAACAGAGAGTCACGCGAAAGCGTGGCTGGAGGCACGCTAATGGCACAATTTGATCCACGCGACCATTTGGAAATATAGCTTCCCACGCGATCGCGTCACCCACGCGACCGCGTGGCTCTGAGAAGTCGATGTAAATGGGTGTATGGCAGAAAGTTGAGCTGGAGTTGGGCTGGACTCGTGCTGGAAGCCCAAGACTCACCACGCGAACGCGTGCCCCACGCGTCCGCGTCGTTTTTAAAAGATGGCCATTCACGCGATCGCATGCCCCACGCGATCGCGTCACCCATATTTTTGGCAAAAGAGTTTCGAACAGAGAGTTACGCGACCGCGAGGCTACACTCGCGCCAATCGCACAAAACAGGTCACGCGATCGCATGACCCACGCGTCCGCGTCACCTAACCTTGTCACGCACCACGCGACCGCGTCACTCACGCGTCCGCGTCACAAGCGGCGCACAGAATATCCAGATCAGCCAATTTTCTTATCTTTTCTTTTCTAATCCTTATTTTTCTTATCTTTTCTTATTTCTTTCTTCTTCCTTTCTTATCTTCTTTCCCTTCTCATTCATCTTATTTTTCTTTTTATTTTATTTTAATTTATTTGTATACTTTCATTCATTGCATTATTTTCATTGGTGTTAGAAATTTATTTGGGTCATTATTTCTATATTTTACTTGTGGATTATTAGAGGAATTATTTGACAATTATATATATTTATTTTTAAAGGGTTACTTGCATGTTCAATTTATTATTTTCCAAGAAGGGTAAAGAGAAAGCTACTCCCAAACTACCGGCAAGGAAAAGAACAAAAAGAGCCCCAGCTGAGGAACCACAACCCTCGTCCACTTGCAAATCTCAGCATGCACCGAGGACGGTGCAATCTTTAAGTATGGGGAGGTCGATACCGACTTCCAGGGGTTAGTTACCTTCTTTTCAACACCAATATTTTCTTTGTTAATTGCTGCATTTGCATATTTAATTGCATGACTATTTGAATTTTTTTGCATATTTTACCACTTGGTTGAAGTAATATTTTCTTTTTTCAAGAAACCTTTTAGAGTATTTCACTAATTTGAATAAAATTTAATGTTACACTTGTTTGAAGAAATATTATATTGGAACAAGGTTTAGAGCTCGAACACACAAAACCTGTGAGATTTTTGAGCTTATTTGAATTGGTTGCATTTTACCAACCAATATTTCATTTTTGGTGTGTGTTCTTCTCTCTAAAATTATGATCCTTGTCTTGCTTAATTATATATTTTCATGGTTTGATGTATGCATGCACTTATATGATTGAGGCCTTTGTTTCACTGAGCTCACATACCCATATGGCTTCACCCTTTCATTATCCTTTGCAAACCAATTTGAGCCTATTTTACCTCTTTTATTCTTTATTTTAGCTCATCACTAACTCTAAGCGGAAAACAATAATGTCCTTAATTTGAATCCTTGGTTAGCTTAGACTAGTGAGAATGCTTATGATTTAAGTATGGGAAAAGTGGGTTTGGAAACAATTGGTTTAAGAATTGGGAATTGTATATCTTTATGAAAATGTGAAAAAAAAATGTTTAGGACATGATTCATGCATCCAATAATTTAATCATATGCATTGAGAAAAATAAAAGAAAAAATATATATATATATATATATATATATATAAAGAGAAAGAAGTGAGAAAAAGAAAAGAGCTATTTACTTATTATTAATCCTCTCTTATTACCATTAGATGCCTTGATATGTGTGTTAAGTGATTTCAGAGATTACAGGGTAGGAATGGCTCAGAGGATGGAAAGGAAGCATGCAAAAGTGGAAGGAATACAAGAAGTTGGAGAAACTGCTAAGCTGTCTAGCCTGACCTCTTCGCACTCAAACGGCTATAACTTTAGCTACAGAGGTCCAAACGATGCGGTTCCAGTTGCGTTGGAAAGCTAACTTCCGGGGCTTGGATTTGATAGATAATATGCTATAGTTTCCCTGAAGCTAGATGACGCGACCGCGTGCTCCATGCGGCCGCGTCGCAGTGACGAAAATCAGTGTGATTGAATTCTTCTCCAGCGATTTTTGGGCTGTTTTCGACCCAGTTCTCAGCCCAGAAAACACAGATTAGAGACTATAAAGTGGGGAAATACATCCATTCATCATGAGGCTTTCATAATTCACAATTTTAAGAGTAGATGTAGTTTTTAGAGAGAGGGGTTCTCTCCTCTCTCTTAGGATTAGGATTTAGGACTTCTCTTAGTTTTAGGAGTGACTCTCAATCCCAGGTTCAATGTTCTTTTATTTCTTTTCTCAATTTTATTTATGACTCTCTATGTTTAGATTGATTTTCTATTTAATATATTTTGAGGTATTTCAGACTTATGATTGCTTTCTTTTATTTACATGATTATTGCTTCCCATCTGAAGGCATTCTTATTCTAGTAGATTTACTTTTTCCCTTTTGGTTTTGGTTAAGAAATCAGTAACTCAGGAGTTATCCAATTCAACAGCATAATTGTTAATTGTTATCTTGCCAACTGAGTTGAACTTCAATAATCCCAATCTTTTCTTAGGAAATAAATAGGATTCGAAGATCAAACTAATTAGTCCATTTACTTTCCTTTACTTTAGTAAAGGTTAACTAAGTGGAATTAAGATTCGACTTTCATTGTTATTGATAAGGATAACTAGACTGGACTTCCAATTTCTCATACCTTGCCAAAAGTTGCTTTACAGTATTTATTTATTTTTAATTGCCATTTAAATTATTTGTCATATAACATATTCCCACCTTACTTCCAAAATCCCAATTTACAAACTCATAACCAATAATAAGAACATACCTCCCTGCAATTCCTTGAGAAGACGACCCGAGGTTTGAATACTCGGTTATCAATTTCAAAGGGGTTTGTTACTTGTGACAACCAAAACGTTTGTATGAAAGGACTTTTGAGGGTTTAGAAACTATACTTGCGACGAGGATTTATCCGCAAATTTCTAGACCACGCAAAAGTTCTCTCATCAAAGGGTATTTGGGGAAGAGTGTTATGAAAAGGTGTGAAGAAGAGAGAGAGAGAGGTGGGGTAGGTGGGGATCCTGTGGGTTTCCCAGATCCTGAGGGGTTAAGGACTTATCATCCCTGCTCCATTTAGGCGTGTAAACGCCCTTAGAGTGCAATCATGGCATTTAACGCCAGACTGCTGCTTGTTTCTGGTGTTAAACACCAAGCTGTAGAATGTTTATGGAGTTAAACTCCAGTCTGATACTTCTTATTGGCGTTTAAACGCCAGTAAGCTCTTCCTCCAGGGTGAGCTGCTTTTAATGCTGTTTTTCATTCTGTTTTTGATTTTTTAGTTGTTTTTGTGACTTCACATGATCATCAACCTAAAGAAAACATAAAATAACAATGGAAAATAAATAGATATAACAAAATAACATTGGGTTGCCTCCCAATAAGCGCTTCTTTAATGTCAATAACTTGACAGTGAGCTCTCATGGAGCCTCACAGATAATCAGAGCAAGGTTGGGGCCTCTCAACACCAAACTTAGAGTTTGGTTGTGGCCTCCCAACACCAAACTTAGAGTTTGAATGTGGGGGTTTTATTTGACTCTGTATTGAGAGAAGCTTTTCATGCTTCCTCTCCATGGTTACAGAAGGAGAACCTTGATTCTTGAATATAAGGTAGTCCTCATTCAACTGAAGGACCAACTCTCCTCTGGCAACATTAATCACATCTTTTATTGTCGCTAGGAAGGGTCTGCCAAGGATGATGGATTCATCTTCATCCTTCCCAGTGTCTAGGATTATGAAATCAGCAGGGATGTAAAGTCCTTTAACCTTTACTAGCATGTCCTCTACTAGTCCATAAGCATGTTTCATTGATTTATCTGCCATCTCTAGTGAGATTCTTGCAGCTTGTACCTCAAAGATTCCCAGTTTCTCCATTATAGAGAGTGGCATGAGGTTTATCCCTGACCCCAGGTCACACAGAGCCTTCTCAAAGGTCATGGTGCCTATGGTACAAGGTATGAAGAATTTTCTGGGATCCGATTTCTTCTGAGGTAATGTCTGCCTCATTAAGTTATTCAGTTAATTGGTGAGCAAGTGGGTTTCATCCTCCCATGTCTCATTACCAAATAACTTGGCATTCAGCTTCATGATTGCTCCTAGATACTTAGCAACTTCCTCTTCAAATGATGTCTTCATCTTCTTCAGAGGAAGAATATTCATCAGAGCTCATGAATGGCAGAAGAAAGTTCAATGGAATCTCTATGGTCTCTGTATGAG
>NC_029792.2:52884850-52907046 GCF_000816755.2 Arachis ipaensis
ATTTTCTTCTGTATTGCTTGGGAGAGTACTGGGAGAAATTTCAGTAATCTTCTTATTCAGCTGACCTACCTGTGCCTCCACATTCCTAATGGAGGACCTTGTTTCATTCATGAAATTTAGTGTGGTCTTGGATAGATCAGAGACTATGGTTACCAGGCCAGAATGGCTCTATTCAGAATTCTTTGTCTGTTGCTGAGAAGATGATGGAAAAGGCTTGCTATTGCTAAACCTGTTTCTTCCACCATTATTATTATTGAAGCCTTGATTAGGCTTCTATTGGTCCTTCCATGAGAAATTTAGATGATTTCTCCATGAAGGATTATAGGTGTTTCCATAGGGTTCTCCCATGTAATTCACCTCTGCCATTGCAGGGTTCTCAGGATCATAAGCTTCTTCTTCAGAAGATGCTTCTTTTGGTACTATTGGATGCAGCTTGCAATCCATTCAGACTTTGAGAAATCATATTGACTTGTTGAGTCAATATTTTGTTCTGAGCCAATATGGCTTTCAGAGTATCAATTTCAAGAACTCCTTTCTTCTGAGTTGTCCCATTATTCACAGGATTTCTCTCAGAGGTGTACATGAACTGGTTATTTGCAACCATTTTCAATGAGTTCCTAAGCTTCTGCAGGGGTTTTTAGATGAAGAGATCCTCCTGTAGAATGGTCTAATGACATTTTTAACAACTCAGACAGACCATCATAGAATATACATATGATGCTCCATTCTGGAAGCATGTAAGTAGGACACCTTTTTATCAATTGCTTATATCTTTCCTAAGCTTCATAGAGGGACTCACCTTCCTTCTGTCTGAAGGTTTGGATTTCCACTCTAAGCTTGCTCATCTTTTGAGGTGGAAAGAATTTGGCCAGGAAAGCACTGACCAGCTTTTTCCAAGAGTTCAGGCTTTCCTTAGGTTGTGAATCCAACCATGTTCTAGCTCAGTCTCTTACAGAAAAAGGGAAAACATTAAGCCTGTAGACCTCGGGATCAACTCCATTGGTCTTGACAGTGTCACAGATTTGCAAGAATTCAGCTAAGAACTGATGAGGATCTTCCAATGGAAGCCCATAAAACTTGCAATTCTGTTGCATTAGAGAAACTAATTGAGGCTTAAGCTCAAAGTTGTTTGCTCCAATGGCAAGAATTGAGATGCTTCTTCCGTAGAAGTTAGAAGAGGGTGCAATAAATTCACCAAGCATCTTCCTTGCATCTCCACCATTATTATTGGGTTCGGCCATGTCTCCTTCTTTTTCAAAAATTTATGTCAGGTTCTCTCCAGAGGGTTGTGCTTTAGCTTCTCTTAGTTTTCTCTTAAGGGTCCTTTCAGGTTCAGGATCAGCTTCAATAAGAATGTCTTTATCCCTGTTCCTGCTCATATGAAAAAGAAGAGAACAGAAAAGAAGAAGAATCCTCTATATCACAGTATAGAGATTCCTTTATGTGAGTAGAAGAAGAGTAGAATAGAAGAAGGAGAAGAGAAAAATTCGAACACAGAGAAGAAGAGGGGGTTCGAACTTTGAGTGGAAGAGAAGTGTTAGTAGATAAATAAACAAATAGAAAGAGATGAGAGGGGGAAAATTCGAAATTTAAATTAAAATAAAAGGAAAATATTTTTGTTTTTATTTTAATTATTGGTTAGTATTCGAAAATTAAAAAGAGAAATAAAATTAAATTAAAATTTAAAACAATTAGTTAATTAAAATGAATTTTGAAAAAGTGGGGAGGAGTTTTCAAAAATTAGAGAGAGAAAATTAGTTAGGTGGTTTTGAAAAAGATATGATTGAAATAGAAAACTTTTAAAATCAAACAAAAAGGAAAAAGATATGATTGAAATAGAAAACTTTTTAAAATCAAACAAAAAGTCAGGTAGTTAATTGAAAAAGATTTGAAAATCAATTTTGAAAAGATAAGAAGTTAGAAAAGATTTTGAAATTGATTTTGAAAGATATGATTTGAAATTTATTTTGAAAAATATTTGAAAAGGAAATAAAAAAGATTTGATTTTTTTGAAATTAAAGTTGATTACTTGACTAACAAGAAACTAAAGGATATGATTCTAGAGTTTAAAGATTGAACCTTTCTTAATAGGCAAGTAACAACTTGAAAATTTTTTAATTAAAACATTAAATGTTAGTGAGATTTTTGAAAATATGAAATAAAAATAAGAAAAATATTTTGAAAATAAATTTTGAAAATTTCGAAAATATGAAAGAAAAAAATGAAAAAAAATTGATTTTTGAAAAAGATTTGAAAAAATAGAATTTTGAAATTGAAATTTATGAGTAAAACAAGGAAAGATATATTTTTTATTTTTGGATGTTTATTAAAGAGAGAGAAAAACACTAAAATGATGCAAAACATGAAAATTCAAGATCAAAACTAATAATGCATGCAAGAACACTTTGAATGTTAAGATGAACACCAACAAAACTTTGAAGATCATGATGAACATCAAGAACTTATTTTTGAAAATTTTTAAGAAAAGAAAAACATGCAAGACACGAAACTTAACAATTTTTAAACTTTAGACACTAATAAATTAAAAATGCATATGAAAAACAAGGAAAGACACAAAACTAGAAGAATTAAAGATCAAACAGGGAAAATCATCAAGAACAACTTGATGATTATGAAGAACAAATGCATGAGTTTTCAAAAATTAGAGGAAAATTAAAAAGATGCAATTGACACCAAACTTAAAATTTGACACTAGACTCAAACAAGAAACATCAAATTATTTTTGGTTTTTTTATGATTTTAAAATTTTTTTTGGTATTTTTCAAAAATTAATTGGAAAAAGAAAAATAAGGATTTCAAAATTTCTAATGAGAATTCCAAGAATCATGCAATGTTAGCCTAAAACTCCGGTCACTTAATTAGACATGGCTTACTAGCCAGCCAAGCTTTCAGTGAAAGCTCCGGTCCAAAACACTAGACATGGCCAATGGCCAGCCAAGCTTTAGCAGATCATTACGTTCAACAGCAAGATTGATAGAAATCAACAAGTTCTTGTGATGATAAGTTGAAACCTCGGTCCAAAAGATTAGACATGGCTTCACAGCCAGCCAGACTTCAACAGATCATCATGAATCACTAGAATTCATTCTTAAAAATTCTGAAGTCATAGAATAATTTATGTTTTTTTGAAAATTTTTCAAAAATAAAAATAATAAAAACAAAAAGCTTAAAATTAAAATAAAATTACCTAATCTGAGCAACAAGATGAACCGTCAGTTGTCCAAACTCGAACAATCCCCGGCAACGGCGCCAAAAACTTGGTGCAAGAAACTGTGATCTCAACGGCGCCAAAAACTTGGTTTGCAGGATCGTAATCTCAACTCCTTTTCAAAACTCCACACAACTAACCAGCAAGTACACTGGGTCGTTGATGAGCGGATAATTTATACGCTTTTTGGCATTGTTTTTACATAGTTTTCAGTATGATTTAGTTAGTTTTTTATATATTTTTATTAGTTTTTAAATAAAAATCATATTTCTAGACTTTACTATGAGTTTGTGTGTTTTTTTGTGATTTCAGGTATTTTCTGGCTGAAATTGAGGGACTTGAGCAAAAATCAGATTCAGAGGTTTAAGAAAGACTGCAGATGCTGTTGGATTCTGACCTCCCTGCACTCAAAGTGAATTTTCTGGAGCTATAGGAGTCCAAATGGTGCTCTCTCAATTGTGTTGGAAAGTAGACATCTAGGGCTTTTCAGCAATATGTAATAGTCCATACTTTGCCCGAGTTTAGACGACGCAAACTGGCATTCAACGCCAGTTCCTTGTTGCATTCTGGAGTTAAACGCCAGAAACAGGTTGCAAAGTGGAATTAAACGCCAGAAACAGGTTATAAACTGGCGTTCAACTCCAAGAAAGACCTTTCCACGTGAAAGCCTCAATGCTCAGCCCAAGCACACACCAAGTGGGTCCCGGAAGTGGATTTCTTCATCATTTACTCATTCCTGTAACCCTAGTAACTAGTTTAGCATAAATAGAACTTTTTACTATTGTATTCGGGGGTTCCTTTTTCCCTATTTTCGAATTCATATGCCATTTAGGGAGGCTGGCCATTCGGCCATGCCTGGACCTTGTACTTATGTATTTTCAACGGTAGAGTTTCTACACACCATAGATTAAGGTGTGGAGCTCTGCTGTTCCTCATGAATTAATGCAAAGTACTATTGTTTTTCTATTCAACTCAAGCCTATTTCTTATCTAAGATATACACTTGTTCTTCAACCTGAGGAAGGTGATGATCCGTGACACACATCACCATTCTCACCCATGAACGCGTGCATGACAACCACCTCCGTTCTACTTGCAATCGCTTAAGTGCATATCTCTTAGCCTTCTGGTTCATGACACATGGTTGCCTCGCCTGACAACCGAGCCCTCCATTCCATGAGATCAGAGTCTTCATGGTATAGGCTAGAATTATTGACGGCCATTCTTGAGATTCAGAAAGTCTAAACCTTGTCTGTGGTATTCCGAGTAGGATATGGGAAGGGATGGCTGTGACGAGCTTCAAACTCGCGAGTGCTGGGCGTAGTGACAGATGCAAAAGGATAGTAAATCCTATTCCAGTATGATCGAGAACCGACAGATAATTAGCCATGCAGTGACAGCGCATTGGACCATTTTCACATAGAGGATGGGATGTAGCAATTGACAACGGTGATGCCCTGCATACAGCTTGCCATGGAAAGGAGTATTAAGGATTGGATGAAGACAGCAGGAAAGCAGAGGTTCAGGAGGAACAAAATTATCTCTATACGCTTATCTGAAATTCTCACCAATGAATTATATAAGTATCTCTATCTTTATTTTACGTTTTATTTATCTTTTAATTATCAAATCTCTAAAACAATTTGAATCCGCCTGACTAAGATTTACAAGGTAACCATAGCTTGCTTCAAGCCGACAATCTCCGTGGGATCGACCATTACTCACGTAAGGTTTATTACTTGGACGACCCAGTGCACTTGCTGGTGAGTTGTGTGAAGTTGTGACAAAGTGTAATTCACGTTTGAGAGCACCAAGTTTTTGGCGCCGTTGTTTAGGATCAGAATTTCGAGCACCAGTCGTCCAAGTAATAAACCTTACGTGAGTAAGGGTCGATCCCACAGAGATTGTCGGGTTGAAGCAAGCTATGGTCATCCTTGTAAATCTCAGTCAAGCAGATTCAATTGGTTATGAGGTTTTGATAATTAAAATATAAATAAAATATAAAATAAGATAGAAATACTTATGTAATTCATTGGTGAGAATTTCAGATAAGCATATGGAGATGCTTTGATCCTTCTGGATCTCTGCTTTCCTACTGCCTTCAGTCAATCATTCATACTCCTTTCCATGGCAAGCTGTATGTTGGGGGATCACCGTTGTCAATGGCTACCGTCCGTCCTCTTAGTGAAAATGGTCTAAGTGCGCTGACACCGCACGGCTAATCATCTGTTGGTTCTAACTCATGTTGGAATAGGATCCATTGATCCTTTTGCGTCTGTCACTATGCCCAACACTCGCGAGTTTAAAGCTCGTCACAGTCATCCCATCCCAGATCCTACTCGGAATACCACAGACAAGGTTTAGACTTTTCGGATCTCAAAAATGCTGCCAATTGATTCTAGCTTATACCACGAAGACTCCGATCTTTTGGAATGGAGGCTAAGAGATATACACTCAAGCTATTGCAGATAGAATAGAAGTGGTTGTCAGGCACGCGCTCATAGGTGAGAATGATGATGAGTGTCATGGATCATCACATTCATCAGGTTGAAGTGCGAGTGAATATCTTGGAATAAGAATAAGCTTGAATTGAATAGAAAAATAATAGTACTTTGCATTAATTCATGAGGAACAGCAGAGCTCGATACCTTAGTCTATGTGGTGTAGAAACTCCATCGTTGAAAATACATAAGAACAAGGTCCAGGCATGGCCGAATGGCCAGCCCCTAAAAGTCATCAATGATCAAAAGTGATACAAAGATAGTCTCAAAAATGATCAAAAGATGTGAAATAAATCACTAAAAGTAGTTTTTATACTAAACTAGTATCTAGGATTACAGAAAATAAGTAACTAAGTGCAGATAGTCCAAAAATCTACTTCCGAGGCCCACTTGGTGTGTGCTTGGGCTGAGCATTGAAGCTTTCACATGTAGATACTTTTCTTGGAGTTAAACGCCAGGTTGCAGCTTGTTTGTGGCGTTTAACTCTGGTTTGTAACCTGTTTCTGGCGTTTAACTTCAGAATAGGGCAGGAAGTTGGTGTTTGAATGCCAGTTTGCGTCTTCAAAACTCGGGCAAAGTATGAACTATTATATTTTGCTGGAAAGCCCTGGATGTCTACATTCCAACACAATTGAGAGCGTGCCAATTGGGTTTCTGTAACTCCAGAAAGTCCATTTCGAGTGCAGGGAGTTTAGAATCCAACAGCATTTGTAGTCCTTTTTCAGCCTCTGAATCAGATGTTTGCTCAGGTCCCTCAATTTCAGCCAGAAAATACCTGAAATCACAGAAAAACACACAAAATCATAGTAAAGTCCAAAAATGTGATTTTTATTTAAAAACTAATAAAAACATAGTAAAAACTAACTAAATTATACTAAAAACTACCTAAAAATAATGCCAAAAAGTGTATAATTTATCCGCTCATCACTTACCTTCTCTTTTTCATGGATATCATTTTGTGTTCCTTGGTCACAATCTCCTTTTCAGTGCTTTCCTTGATTATCTTCACCACTCTGAGTTCAGGACTTGGGTGTTGTGTGATAGGAGGAGTCATCAAGAACTTCCTGAATTGATGGTTCAAAGAACTCACCCTCTATCCTATTCTATACTTTATTGGAGTGTAAATTCCCATAATTGTTTTCCTCCCTTACAACCTCCTTTTTTCGTGTATCTTCCTCGTCTTCCATGTGTGAAGGTGGGGAGTTCTCTAATTCACTAGAGTGAGTACTCCCTTGATTAACTTTCTCACATTCTTCCGTAGGATCTTGCATTGCTTCTCTTGGTAGGAAGTCTACTTTTTCCTGTGTCCAATGCTTGGTAATCAACTCCACATCTCTCTATATTTTTTACACTCATTCTCATATCATGTATGCAATTTTGAGTAGTATTCCTTAATTCTTTCATGGCAAGCTCTAGAATTGACAGTTCTTGATATGAATAAGGAGATGAAGATTCTTGATATGAAGAAGGAGATGGTGGCTCTTGATATGAGTAAAAAGAGGATGGCTCTTGATATGAGTAAAAAAAGGATGGCTCTTGGTATGAATAAGGAGAGGGGTGAGGATGGAAATTTTTGAAAAATTTTATCTGTTATTTTCTGCAGTTCTTGGCAGGCAAGATCAAAAGATGAAGGTTTTTGATATGGATAGAGAGGAGGTGGTTCTTGGTGTTAATATGGAGTTGGTGGTTCTTGATAGATGGAATATGGAAAATTGACATCTCTTTGCTCTTGACTTTGCCAAATAAAATCCGAGTAGTTCCTCCATCCACAATAATATGAATCACTTCTTGGGTGTGAATAGTAACCCATGTGATCACTCTCCATTATTTTTTCTCAACACAAAATACCAGCAATCAAGCAACCAATAGTTGTCAATCATAATCAATCCCCGGCAACGGCGCCAAAAACTTGGTACACGAAATTAGAACTCGCACAACTTAACCGGCAAGTGCACCGGGTCGTACCAAGTAATTAATACCTCAGGTGAGTGAGGGTCGATCCCACGAGGATTGATGGACTGAGCAACAATGGTCGAATGACTCACTTAGTTAGGCAAGCAAAAGGTGATGTTTTGAGGTTATAAAATGCAAAATATAAGAAAGCAAATAATAACAGTAAAGTAAATTATATGAGAAAATAGTTAAGGCTTGGGAGATGTTTATCTTTTCGGATTAAAACGTCTTTCCAACTATTTTAACAAAGAATGATTCATTCTATGGAAAATCATAAGTGATTAAACCCTAATCTCTTAGTGATTTAATGTCCTCTAATCCTAATCAAATGCTACTCCCGTGGTCACTGAATTCCGATTAGAGGATTAAGTTCATTAAACTAGTTTAATGCCACAAAAACCCTAATTACCCAAAACTAACAGGATTTTATGTCACATATCCAAATTAATTCATGTAATTAGCAATTTAGGAGGAATTTGTTTTCAAGTTATACTTCAAGCAAGATAACACTCTCGAGAATCACAAGAACTCAAGTAGAAAATGGTCATACTCTCGTTCCACCCAATTCATAAGATTAAGAACGAAAACAATCCTTAGAATTGAATCAAACATAAATTAAAATAGAAGAATAATAATCTTAATTCACAGAAATAAATAGAGCAACTAACCTTAACCAAGGAGGTTTAGTTGCTCATAACTTACAGTAAAAATGCGGAAGTGAGGAGTCCCCCTCCCAGAGGAGAGATCGAGTGTGTCCCTTAGGGAGGAAGGAAGTCCCCTATTTATAGTAAAAACCCCTAAGACTAAACCTAAAATTCAAATTCAAACTAAATCAAAATAAAATCAAATTTAGATCAAATCAAATCTTTTGATTTGAAACTAAAATATTGAATTCTAAAACTAAAAGATATTGTTTGTAATTAAAAATTACAAAAAGAAAACAAAATATAACTAATAGATGCTAAATCCACTTGGAGGCTCAAAGAGGAGTGATTCAGGCTGTTGCTGGCGTTCAGTGCCGGGTGGGCGTTCAGCGCCGGCAGGGGGATATTTCTAGCACTAGTTTTGTCCCTCATGGGTGCTAAATGCCAGGCTAAGCATTAAGCGCCGTATTTGGCAATGATTCCAGAAAAGAAGTATAGACTATTATATATTGTTGGAATGATCTGGAAGTTGGCTTTCCAACATCATTAAAGCCGCATCAATTAGACCTCTGTAACTCAAGTTATGCTTGTTGAAATGCAAGAAGGTCAGAGTTGATAGCATCTACTATCCTTTCTTCGTTGTTGCACAAAACTCTGCCAAATTCGCCTAAAATTTACCTAAAATCATAATCAGACATTAGGATCATATACTACTCCTAATCTTGGAAATTGTGGGAGTAGTATTTTGACCCCAAATGTCAATGCAAATAATTTTGAACTCAAGCCTCAATTGATCACTCTTGTTCAACAAAATTGTCAATTTGGAGGAAGCCACCAAGAAGACACAAACCAACACATTTCAAGCTTCATCCAAATTTGTGATAAGGTGAAAACAAATAAAGTATCAGCTGAAGCATATAGACTTCCTCTTGTTTCCATTCTCTCTTAGATATAGAGCTGCACAATGGTTGGAGTCCCACCCTAAAGAAAGCATTGCCATATGGTGGAAGACTTAGTTAGCAAGTTTTTTGACCAAGTTCTTTCCCCCCTCAAAGATTGATATAAGTTGAGGACAGATGTGTAGACTTTTAGGCAACTTGAAGGAGAATCCATATATAAAGCTTGGAAAAGATACAAAGGGATGTTGAGGAGATGTCCACCAAATATGTTTGTAGATTGGGTCCAACTCCATTTTTTCTTTGATGGAATCACTCAAACCTCAAAAAATTCATTGAATAATTCATCAGGGGGATCATTACACATCAAGTCTCCTAGTGAAGCTATGGAACTCATTGATATTGTTGTAAATAATCAATATCTCTACTCTTCAGAGTGAAATATGAACACAAAAAGAGGAGTGATAAAACTAGAAACCCTTGATGCTCTAGTGGCTCAAAATAAAATCATGTCTCAACAACTCTTCACACTCATTAAGCAAATGGATGGAATGCACATCTCTGCCATCAACACACAAAGCTCATTATATGACATGAATGGAGGGAATCAGTTTGGTGGAAATTTTTATTCATTCAACACTAATTAATCACAAGTGGAGTAAGTCAATTTTATTAACTCCTCCAGGACATAACAAAATGATCCATACTCCAAAACATATAATCTTGGATGGAGAAACCATCCTAATTTTGGGTGGGGAAACCAACAAAGCCAAGACCAAATAAGCCACAACTTCAACCATGCAAACAATTTCAACTTCCAACCAAACACTCAAAATCACTTCTAAAATCCACAAAACACCCCTTTCAATTCTTCAAACAATTCTCATCAACCACAACCACAACCCACACAAAAAATTCTCTAATGTTGAACTTGCCTTGGAAAAATTTATGGAGCAAACAAGTTCTAATTTCCAAAATCAAGGTGCTTCAATCAAGAAATTAGAAATACAAATTGGCCAAATTTCTCAACAATTAGCAAAATCCATTAACACTTTTCTACTAAGTGACACTGAGGTCAATCCAAGGGAAGAATGCAAGGCAATCAATGTTGAGAAGTAGGAGAATTATGGAGAAAGAAGCCACCAATCATGAAGTGAACAATGAAGAAGCTTCAAAGGAGGAATTGGAGGAGCAAAAGCAAGAACAAGAAGCCTCCACACAAAGTAACATTCCAATGAAGAAAGAAGTAGTGTAGTCATACAAACCAAAAATCTCATATCATCAAAGATTCAAGGGATAGATTAAAGAGAAGCAATACTCCAAATTTCTAGAGGTATTCAAGATACTACACATCAACATTCCTTTTATAGAAGCACTTGAACAAATGCCAATGTATGCTAAGTTTATGAAGGAAATATTATCAAGGAAAATATCCTTGAAGGGAGGACAAACTGTAGTCACGACTAAGGAGTATAGTGCCATCATCAAAAAGGACTTACCAAGGAAGAAGAAGGATCTAGGGAGCTTCCGAATCCCCTGTACCATTGGAAACATAACATTTGAAAGAGCATTATGTGATCTTGGTACAAGCATCAACCTAATGCCTCTCTGTTTGATGAAGAAGCTATAAAACCATGAATTGAAACCAACAAAAATTGCCCTTTAATTGGCTGACAAATCCATGTAGGCACATGAAGTTGTGGAAAATGTTTTGGTGAAAGTAGAAAAATTCTTCCTGCTAGCTGATTTTGTCATCTTTGATATGGAGGAAGACTACAACACCCCCATTATTTTGGGATGGCTCTTCTTAGCCACTGTCAAGGCATTGATTGATATTGAAAAGGAAGAATTGATGCTAAGAGTGCATGACGAACAATTGGTGTTCCATGTTTTCAAGACCATGCATGATTCCAATCATGAGGACAAGTGTATGAAGATTGACTCCAAGGATCCAAACTTAAAGGAGGCACCCAGTGAATCACTTCAAAAACTACCACTCCCATGCTTGAAAGAGAACAAAGAAGTAAAAGTGAAATAAAAAGCTGAAGGGATCATTGGAGCCAAAGACGATTTATACCCGAAGCCTCCATTTGTGATAACCAACAAGATTCCTCCTAACATTGAGCTTAACATTGGCATTGAGTGTGAACAACCACCACCAAAAGGGGAAGAAAAGACTCTGAACAAAGTACCTAGAGGGTGGAGAAATAAAAAGATCCCTACTGAAGACTTTTCACCAGGGGATAAGGTGATGCTAGTTTACCAACCAGGGGAGCCATCTACACATTTGTCTGGACATTACACAATCAACAAGATTCTTTCTCTTAAGCATGTTGAGATCATCAAGAAAGACACTAGAAGAAAGTTTACAGTGAGAGGATAGAAGTTGAGGCACTATGATCATCATCCACCAAAATAAGGATCAACCGTCAAGCTAGTAACATTGAAGAAGCATTTGTTAGGAGGAAACCCAACCATAGTATCCTTTGATTATTTTTAATTCTTAGATTTTATTAATCTTCATTTTTACTGTTGAATGATGCATGCATAAAGAAAACAAGTATAGGAGGAAGCTAAGTTGAGGTGTTCCCCAGTCATGCAATAAGAATAAAAGAATTAATGTTTGAATGCATGATGCTTTACAATGATGAGCAATGCATATCATGAATATTGCATTTTATAAAAAAATAATTTGGTGTAAGATTTTAGCCTTTTGGGTTCAAGAAAGAAACAAGTTTTCTGTTGTAGCATGCATCCAATGTAATAATGCAGTGTTAGAATGACTTTCATATAGCTTGTGCATTAACATGTCATGCATGAATCATTAATCTCATATTTGAACCAACATTGCATTGCATGAAGCTAAGTTTGGTGTTACCACCAATCTTAGAAAAAGACCATTGATTGAACCATAATAAACCATGCAACATTTGGTATACTGAGCATACATTAAAATAACCAAAATGAACAATATGATTTTGTGACATAAGGAACATAGAGAGTGGCGTGCCACGGGATAAATTTGGTGTCCAAATGACATGATTTTTTGCTTCCCGTGGCACGACATTATTATGGCATCCCACGCCTGGTACTAAAATGCATTTTAAACATATTTTGTTGCTTCCCGTGGCATGCTAACCTTGGGGCGTTGGACGGCTGAATGGAAATCATGCATACGTATGGCATCCGTGTATGCATGACTTGGCTAAAATAGGATTTCGTGTTTATGCATGACATGTGCATGCGCACGATACCACTTTGCCTTCCCACGCTAGTACCCTGACATCCCACACATGGTACATTTTTACTCTTAAAAAAAAGACGAGGATGTCGTGCGTATGCATGGCATGTGCATACGCACGACTGCACTTTGGCATCCCACGCCAGTGCTCTGGCGGTCCATGCCTGGTGCATGATATACATTAATTTGGGAAGCCTTAATCAACTTTTTCATCCAACGACATTCTTTGGGCGTGGCACGCTTGTTAGCATTGAAATTTGAATTAGTGAATTTAGCAATTTCCATTGTCGTGGCACGACAAGTTCATAGCGCTACATGGCATATCCTTGTTGATTATTTTTGTATGGTTCATCTCTTGCATTGCATGGTATCTTTTGAACTTGAATTGCACACATCTCCCTACTTGTGGTTGTCACTAAATGCATGCATCATTTTAGTTGTCTTTATTAGTTTTGTTTCTTTATTTTGTAATTGGTATTTCACCTTATTTACTAATAAATTTGATAATATTTTCTTTTATTTGTTTAATTTTGATTAGTATGCATGCTATTATTTTTTTTTCTTTTCTTGCTTGGGGACAAGCAAGATCTTTAGTTTGGTGTTGTGATGCTGATGACCAGAATTCACTCCCCATATAAAAATGATGAATCCGTTCTTTTGGCAAGCGCACCAAAATTATCGTCAAGTAATAACCCATAGTGGAGTGGGATCGTATCCACAGAGATTGGTAAATTTGAGCAATTTTAATCAATTGGTGAATTAGTCAAGCTAAGGAAATTAGATTGTGATTGCAGATTTGTAAATGGGCAGAAATATAAATGACTCAAAAGTAAAGAGAAGCAGTAAAGTGCTGAAAAGGAAATGGCAATAATGTAAAGTGCAGAAACATAAATGACTTAATTGTAAACGGGAATGGGGATCGATAGAATGTAAAGAAAGCTATAAAGAATGTGGAAGATAAGAATAGGAGAATTCATTGAGATCAGGAGATGTTATTCTCTTTGGATTAAATCCAGTTCATATCATCTTCAATCATGCAACTCATTGACCTCTTGGCAATCATGATTGATTGAACCCCAATCCCTTGGTGATTCAATTTTTCAGATCTTGATCAATAGCCAATTCCTTGGTCTAATTGCTCATGAACAGAGATATGCTTGATCCTTGATTATACCACACATCATCATAGGTCCAAGTAGAGGGAGGATTATATGTCACCATATCCAAACACCAAAACCCAGATCCTACTCAAGTGTGAGAAGGGATTTCTAGCATGGTTTCATGTTTCCTTTTCCAAGGTTCCCATGAAACCCATTTTGCATTCATTCTATTTTCCAAGATGATTGAACACTAACATTAAAACGAAATTCCTTCTAGCAAATCAAAGAGAAGATGAAGAGAAGAAGAAATTCACTATCATTAATCCATCTAGTATAACAGAGCTCCCTCTCTCAATGAGAGGGAATTTAGCTACTCATAGCTCAGAGAAAAGTACAAGATATAGAAGAGATGATATGAGAAGTAAATCTAACTATACTTTAACAAAACTCTACTCAACAACCCAACCCCTGATGATTGCGCTTCCTTGTACGGTATATAATTTCCTTAATTTTGAATGAATTCTCGTTGCAAGTATAGTTCTACGCTGACGAAGAATCCTCTCATGTAAAAATATTGGTTGTCACGAATAACAAACCCCAAATAAGAATTAACCGAAGTATTTGAACTCCAGATTGTCTCACAAGGAATTGCAATGAAGTGGTCAATTATTAGCTATAAAGGGGCAAAAGGGTTTTGGTTTATAAGAGGAACAAGAAAAAGTAAATCAAGCAAGTAATTAAAGAAAGCAAGATAAAGAACTCTTGGCTAAGACTTAGGTAACTGAGATCACTATCCTTGTCAACAATTTAAATATTAATAATTATGAGGAACCGAGCGCATTAGGTCTACTCACTAAAGCCTTAAGTACGTATTGTCTACTCCTAGGCTTGGAGTACGTCGAATGGCTTGATCAACATCAATCCATAAGTCCCAACCTATCTATTAATCAAATTAGTAGTAGGGTAGAGTCAATGGTTATCAAATTAATCCCCAAGGGTTCTGGAATTACCAATTCAATGAAGCCCAAGGACTCAAGATCACTCAATTCCCTTAGCCTAGGCCAAGGGTCAAGAGAACTACTCAAAAACTATAGGAAACATTCTATCAAACACCTAATGTGCAATAAAAGTAAACATCACAAAATGCTAAAATTAAGGAAACCCATAACTAACATAAGCAAGAACCCAACAATATTAATGAAGACAAACATAAAAGATACATGGAAACATAAAGTTGCATTAAAAGGAAATTAGATCCACAATGTTCATCAACATAAAAGAGAGCAAAATGGAAAATTAACATAACAACTAAGAAAGTCAAGATGTAGAAATGAGAAATTGTAAAAGAAACAAGATGAAATCAAGTAATTAATTCAAGATTCAAGACAACTCAACCTAATCCTAACCTAATTCTAGAGAGAAGAGGGAGCTTCTCTCTCTAGAAAACTAACTAAAGGCTCATGTTGACTAACTAATTGCTCCCCCCTTTGCTTGGACTTCAATTCTGCATGAATTACACTCAGAAACAAGTTGGATTTAGGCCTGGGCAGCTCAGAAATCGCCCCCAGCGTTTTGCCTTTAAGTGGGTCACGTGTGAGTAACGGCGCGTAAGCGCCGTGTGCGCGTGCGCGTCGATTGGCTATTTCTTCATCCGCGCGTACGCGTCATGTACGCGTGTGCGTCACTATGTGATGTCACTTTTGTGTGCGCGTGCCTTGTACGCTTGCACGCCCATCGATGCATTCCCAATTCTTGTTTTCTCATGCATTCTCCACTTTGTATGCTTTTCTCCTCATTTCTTCCATCCAATACTTGCCTTATGAACCTAAAATCACTCAACAAACACATCAAGGTGTCGAATGGAATTAAAATGAGTTAAAATTACCAATTTAGAGGCCTACAAAGCATGTTTTTACACTTAAGCATAATTTAAGGTAGAATTACAAAACTATGCTATTTCATTGAATAAATGTGGGAAAAGGTGATAAAATCCCCTAAAATAAGCACAAGATAAACCACGAAATTGGTGTTTATCAAATCTCCCCACATTTAAACTAAGCATGTCCTCATGCTAAAATCAAGAAAGAAGCAAAGGGGAATCAACATTTATTCAATGCAAACTAACTAAATGTAATCTATCTATATGAAATCTATTTACATGAATGCAATGGCTTAGTCAGACTAAATCAATCTGCAAGAATACATATGCAAGCACAAGGGCTAAGGCAATGGCAATCAAAGCAAACCACAATTGAATTGAATCATTGAAAGATTTTACAAACATGCAAGAAAAAATGATCATGGCTGGAAACATGTAATTGAGCGATCGAACCCTCGCCAGATGTGTATTCGCTCTAGGCACTCAAGTGTATGGGGTTGATGCACTCAAGTCTTCCCTAATCATGCTCTCTAAGATTTGTTTTTTCATCTAACAATCAACAATTACTTTATGCATGCATACAAATATCATGAGGGCTTTTCCATGGGTTGTAATGGGGCTAGGGTCAAGGTAGGGTGCATATGGTCAAGTGAGCTTGAGATTTGAATCTTTGATTAACTTAAACTTTCCACCTAACCTATGACAACCTATACAATTCTAAACAATCCTAGCTATCCATTCTTCACTTTTCTACACACTCATGCATTCCCTTTTGATCACCACACATATGCATTGATTATTATTGAACTTCTCCTTTGGGCATTTTTGTCCCCTTTTTATTGTAATTCTTTTTCTCTTTTCTTTTCTTTTTTTTTCAAACTAAAATATGTACAAGAGCATCAATGCATATGGTTTACACCTGATTAATATATGAGTGTGTACCCAATTCCCAAGATTTTCAAGACAACCACAAAACATGCTTTCATCTTTCACTCAATGTACCCAACTTTCCCAAAATCTAGTAATGAACACTCTCACTAGCCTAAGCTAATCAAAGATCCAAACAGGGGACATTTATTATTTTTCACTTAGACTTGTAATGTGCTACAATTATGAACAAATGGGTTAACCATAGGCTCAAATTTGCTAACAATGGAAGATAAAAGGTAGGCTATTTGGGTAAGTGAGCTATTTGAACAATGGCCTCAATCATATAAATGCATGTGTACACAAAGTAATGGACATAAAGAATCAAACAAATCAAGGATTACACTCATAGGAGAAGAATAATATACACAAGAATGAAAATAAGTGGTTATATGATGTAACCACAAAATTAAGGTTCAAAACTCGCATGCTTGTGTTCTTTGCTCAAAACATGATTCACAAAGTGTATAATTCAAGAAAGTCCAAAAAAAAAAAATTCAATCAATTGGGGTGGTGCCCTAGAAATGGATTTCTTGGAGATTTTCATCATATTGACTGAGCTTATTCTAATGCAAGGTTGTGATTTAGAAAACTAAAAAAAAAAAAAAATTCTTAATTTACCCCTTTTCCAATCAAAGCAAATTTCATACGCAAAGAGGATCAACTAAGTTTCAACAATCCACAATGTTTTTTTCCAATTCACAACCAAAAAGGCTAAAATAACTATATAATAAAAATCCAACCAAAAATATGGACTGTATACAATCTAAGGTGCAAAATGTGACGTCTAAGATAAAGTAATTCCAAGATAACAAATATATACAAAAATCTCAGAGTAATCTCAAAGATAAAGTGCAAAATGAAATAAAGTAGTAGAGACTAGAAGATAAATGTCTGAAAGTTTACCACACATATGCTATCCACTGGTCACGAAGGGTGACCTCCCCACACTTTAGAATGAAGCATCGTCCTCGATGCTTGATGCACGAAAAACTTGTCTCTCAATAAATCTCCTTTCGGCAAGTGTACCGAATTTGTCGTCAAGTAAAAACTCACAAAAGAGTGAGGTCGAATCCCACAGGGATTAATTGATCAAGCAACTTTAATTAGAAGAATGTTCTAGTTGAGCGAATCCAGAATTTGGGTTGAGAGTTGCAGAAAATAAAATGGCGGGAATGTAAATAACAGAAAAGTAAATGCTAGAATGAAAGGACTGGAAGTAGATGACTGAAAATAAATTGCAGAATTGTAAATGGGAATGGGGGATTTGCTCATAAAAGTAAATGGCAGAAATTAAAGAGAATGGGTAGATCAGAGATGTGGAGTTCATTGGGCTTAGGAGATGTTGCAATTCTCCGGATCAAGTTCATTTTCATCTCTTCCTCAATCAATGCACTCATTGATCTCCTTGGCAATCTTAAGTGATTGAATTACAATTTCTTGCAATTCAATCTCTCAAATCTTGATCAATAGCCAATTCCTTGGTCAATTGCTCTTGAGAAGAGATGAAGTATGGTCACTGATTATACCACATGCATCTCCCAAATCAAGTATTGAGAGGGTTATAGTCACATACCCATCCAAACCCAATTTGGTCCAGCATGAGAAAGCATTTCTAGCTTGATCTCTTCATTCCTCTTTCAAGGTTCAAAAGAGATCCAAGTTTGAATAGCTTCTTTTCCAAGATAACTGCTCAATGGGATGAAGATCGAAAGCTTTCAAGTAAAATCAAGAGAGAAGATAGAAGAAGAATAATGAAAATTAGTATTGATCCATCAAATTACAACAGAGCTCCCTAACCCAACGAAAGGGGTTTAGTTTTTCATAGCTCTAGAAAATGAAAACAAAGATGGAGAATACATCATAAAACTAGAAAATGTAGAGAAGGTAAAATACAGAGAGTAATTCTCTTTTTCCAGCCTCCCGAACGCCTTTCTCAATTCAAAGCTACTCATATATATACTACTCTTCTCAGCCTTGCCAACCTTCGAGAACGTTAGTGACACTCAACATTGTCACTAACGTTCCAGTGTGCACCTTTTTGCTTCACGTTAAAGCCCAGGTTAACTAGGTTAACATGACTTCTAATGTGGCCTTGCCAAACTTCGAGAACGTTAGTGACACTCAACATTGTCACTAACGTTCCAATGTGCCCCTAGATCTCACGTTAGAGTCCACGTTAACTAGGTTAACGTGGCTTCTAACGTGGCCATTCTTAGCCATCCCAACGTTAGTGACAATGTTGAGTGTCACTCACGTTGGCTCATTATTCATTCCTCATCGTTAGCTTCCATGTTAACTAAGTTAACATAGAAGTTAACGTGGCTCCTTGGGGGGTTGTGTGGTTGCTTCCAACGTTAGTGACAATGTTAAGTGTCACTAACGTTGTCGACAACTCTCACTTCTCATGTTAGCTCCCACGTTAACCAAGTTAACGTGGGAGTTAACGTGGTGTATTGTATCCTTAGGCCAACGTTAGTGACAATGTTGAATGTCACTAACGTTGGCTTCTCTTCCCCCTTTAACGTTAGAGTCCACGTTAACTAGGTTAACGTGGGCTCTAACGTGGCCACTCATGAGTATTTGCCAACGTTAGTGACAATGTTAAGTGTCACTAACGTTGGCTCAACTTCCCTTCTCCACGTTAGAGTTCACGTTAACTTAGTTAACGTGACTCTTAACGTGGGCAATGATGGCTATGAGAGTGTCATTAGCAATCACTTTTCTGATTAACCATTCAAGTTTCCTCCCTTTCCTTGCTTCCTTTGGTCCTGAAATCAAGCAACAGAGTGCATCAAAGTTCTAGTCCAAGTCATGGGCAATGCAGCATACAATTTGTCACTAAATTCATGCAAAATCCTCATGAAATAATGTAAAATGAACAATGTATGCTTGAATCAAGGTGTAGGTGAATATCTACCCAAAACTAGCTTATTTCCTAAAGAAATGCATGAAACTAACCTAAAAACAGTAAAGAAAAGGTCAGTGAAACTGGCCAAGATGCTATGGCATCACAACACGAAACTTAAAGCTTGCTTGTCCATAAGCAAGTACTGGAACAAGAGAATGATGAATGGAATATCCAGAGGAATGAGTCATTCTTGTGGAAGTCATATTACTGATTTTATGGTGGTTTCATGCATATCAACTTAGGTTCATTCCATTACTGGCTTTCAGACTTTTATCATGTCCCTAAACACTTACTTTGTTTATATCCCATGAGACTTTTATTCATTGATCCTTTTATTGTTATTTCAAGGGTTATTTGTGTTATTTAGGCTAAGTGCTCTGTAAGGGGGCAACTCTTTAAGATAAGCTTTCAGCCAACACTCCCGAACCAGTTGGTTCAAGGTGCTAGGTGTTGAAGCACCCCTAAGGACTTACTCCCTCAAGTCTCTCCCCCATACATACACACCACAGGCATATAGTTTATTTATTTTCTTTTCTTGAGATCTTGGTGTCCAGCACCTCTTTGCGTTACTAAATGCTCTGTAGTGAGGGTTACTCTTGATAGTGGATTTTCAGCTGATAATCCCGGGTTAGATAACCCAATTTACCAAGTGATAAAGCACCCCTGAGAGCTTATTCATCCAAGTAGATCCCTCACACAGGAGCACCACAGACACTTGTCTCAAGGTCCAAACTATTGGTGCCTAGCCTTATTGCTTACTCTTTTTTCTTTTGTTTTTCACTTCCATTGTTCTTTCCCTTTTCTCTTATTAGGATCTTGTTATTAACTTAGTCTCATGGGTATATCCAAAGTCAAGTATTCAGGATAGATAGTTGTCCTCCTAGCCTTGTGGTTGAACCAACTTAGCTAACTTATGACTACCCCAAAGATTCATGAATGCACTTCCACATTATGAATTCTACTTTGGTCTTTTAAAAACATAAACATTCTCTTCTCATTTGTTTAAAAAGGGACAAGCATACAAGTAAGTTAAGGAGGATGCTGTGACATAAAATCTAGCACACATAGACCTATTTAGATCTTAGAAGACAGAATTTAAAAAGGGTTCAACTACGAGTAACTACAAATCAAAAGTGCATTCGGACTTCCAACTTTCAATAATTCTGAGTACAATGGAATTTAGTAACAATACAACCTTTGGGTGATGATTTCTGGTTGCCCTCTCTCTTTGTCATCATCCTAGTTTTTTGCTGCCTAGCTTCTTTGGGTGGAGGTGCACCATTTCCTCATAAGGTTCCTGCAAGGTCACTAGAAGTTGCTTTTTCCCAAAGCACTTGAGACATAGTTAGCTTGCATGTATGCTGGTGTCTTTTGAACTCAATTTGGTGTGTGAACACCAAACTTAATTCCTTGCCTAGTCCAAACATTGCACATATGCAGAGAACCCCATATCTTATTGTCAACAAAGCAATGATAACCTATAGCCTAACTACATCTAAGTGGTTTCTCTTGATTGGATGGAGCTAGCAATGTCCTTCTGGAGTGGAGTGTAATTCTAACCAATGTCCCTTTTGTGGAACACCAAACATAGAATTACACCATCACTCTTGGATTATTTTGGTGTGGAACACCAAACTTAGCTCCTTACAATACAGGAGAAACGACTTGTGATTTTTTTATTGAAACAAAGATGAAAGTGAAACTACCTGAGGTTGGGTTGCCTCCCAACAGAGCGCTCTTTTATCGTCGCTAGCTCGACGAGTCCTTAATTACTTGAGATGGTACTTTACTCTGGGGTTTTCCCCCATGTTGCCCAGATAATGCTTGAGTCTTTGTCCATTCACTGTAAAAGTCCTCTCTGAACCTTCATCCGTGATTTCGATGTGGCCATATGTGGCCATATGTCGTAACCATGAAAGGTCCGGACCACCTTGACTTGAGTTTTTCTGGGAACAGCCTTAATTTAGAATTGTAAAGGAGTACTAGGAGTACTTTTTCAAAACTTCTGGGCGCAAGATGTATGTCATGTTTTCTCTTTGCCTTTTCTTTATACATCTTAGTGTTTTCATAGGCTTGTGACCTGAATTCCACCATCTCTTGCAGTTGCAAGATCCTTTTTGTACCAGCAGCAATGCTGTCAAAATTTAGTATCTTGATAGCCCAAAGAGCTTTGTCTTCCAGCTCCAGTGGTAAATGACAAGCCTTCCCATAGACCAGTTGATATGGAGACATTCCAAGTGGAGTTTTGAATGCTGTTCTGTATGCCCAAAGAGCATCATCCAACTCTTTCGACCAATCCTTTCTTGATGCTCCTACAATCTTTTCCAGGATCCTTTTTAGTTCTCTGTTAGATATCTCGGTTTGTCCACTGGTTTGGGGGTGGTAAGGTGTGGCAACCTTGTGTTTCACTCCGTATCGTGGAGGAGAGCTTCTAGTGGTCTGTTACAAAAATGGCTCCCTCCATCACTGATGAGTGCTCGTGAGACTCTGAACCGGCTAAAGATGTTCTTTCTAAGGAAGTTCATGACCAATTTGTTGTCATTCGTTGGGGTTGCAATAGCCTCTACCCACTTGGAGACGTAATCCACTGCTACCAAGATGTACTTGTTTGAATATGAGGTTGGAAATGGTCCCATGAAATCGATTCCCCATACATCAAACAGTTCCAGCTCTAAGATGAAATTATGTGGCATCTCATTTCTTTTGGGTAAGTTTCCAGCTCTTTGGCATTCATTACAGTTCTTTCTTAGTTCTTTGGCATCCTTGAAAAGGATGGGCCAAAAGAATCCACTTTGTAGCACCTTGGCTGCAGTTCTTTCCCCTCCAAAGTTGCCTCCATAGCACGAGCCATGGCAGTTCCATAGGACCTCTCGTCCCTCTTCTTCTGAAACACATCTTCTCAGGATTCCATCTGAA
>NC_029792.2:52907892-52918506 GCF_000816755.2 Arachis ipaensis
AGTGGTGTTTTGAATGCTGTTCTGTATGTCCAAAGAGCCTCATCCAGCTTCTTCGACCAATCCTTTCTAGATGCACCCACAATCTTTTCCAGGATCCTCTTCAACTCTCTGTTGGATATCTCAATTTACCCACTTGTTTGAGGATGGTAAGGTGTAGCTACTTTGTGTTTTACCTCATATCGTAGGAGGAGAGCTTCTAGTGGTTTGTTACAAAAGTGGCTCCCTCCGTCACTGATGAGGCATCTTGGGACTCCAAACCGGCTAAAGATATTTTTCCTGAGGAAGTTTATGACTACCTTGTTATCATTAGTTGGGGTTGCAATAGCCTCTACCCACTTGGAAACATAATCCACTGCTACCAAGATGTACTTGTTTGCATATGAGGTTGGGAATGGTCCCATGAAATCTATTCCCCACACATCAAATAGTTCCAGTTCCAACATGATATTTTGTGGCATGGCATTTCTTTTGGGCAGGTTTCCAGATCTTTGGCATTCATTGCAGCTTTTTACTTGTTCCTTGGCATCCTTGAAAAGGGTGGGCCAAAAGAATCCGCTTTGTAACACCTTTGCGGCAGTTCTGTCCCCTCCAAAGTACCCGCCATAACATGAACCGTGGCAATTCCACAAGACTTCTCTTCCTTCTTCTTCCGAAACACATCTTCTAAGGATTCCATCTGAACATTTCTTGAAGAGATATGGCTCGTCCCAGACAAAGTATTTTGCATCATATGAGCTTCCTCTTTTGATGTTTATTAATCCTTGGGGGTAATGTCCCAGTTGCCTTGAAATTTGCAATATCTGCAAACCATGGTGCTTTGTGAACTGTCATCAACTGCTCATCGGGGAAGAGCTCGTTCACATTTGTATCATTTTCTCCACCTTGATCATGAGGGATTCTGGATAGGTGATCTGCCACCTTGTTCTCCACTCCTTTCTTGTCTCTGATTTCAATATCAAATTCCTGCAACAGTAAGATCCACCTTATTAGTCTTGGCTTTGATTCTTGCTTGGCAAACAAATATTTAAGTGCTATGTGATCTGTAAAAATAATCACTTTAGCACCATTGAGGTATGATCTAAATTTGTCAAATGCAAAAACTATTGCTAGCAACTCCTTTTCAGTTGTGGTATAATTTCTTTGAGTTTCATTAAGGACTTTGCTAGCATAGTATATCACACGAACTAAGTTATCCTTCCTTTGTCCTAACACTGCCCCAACTTCAAAATCAGACGCGTCACACATCAATTCAAATGGTAAGTTCCAATCAGGTGGAAAAATGATAGGAGCAGAGGATAACCTCATTTTCAAATGTGCAAATGCTAGCATGCATGTTTCATCAAAGACAAATGGTGTATCAGATACAAGGAGATTGCTTAAGGGCTTGGCTATCTTTGAAAAATCTTTAATGAACCTTCTGTAAAAACCAGCATGCCCTAAAAAACTCCTAATTACCTTGACATCACTGGGTGGGGGTAGCTTTTCAATAAGTTCCAGTGATTCCTCTCTTCTTGGGCACAACATGTATGGGGCTAACCCAAGGGCTGTCTGAAATTGGGTATATGACCCCTCCTTGCCAAAGCTTCATAACCTCTTTCTGTACCACTTCCTTCATGATTGGGTTCAGCCTTCTTTGGGATTGAATGGATGGCTTGGCATCATCTTCCAACAATATTTTATGCATGCATATGGATGAACTGATTCCCTTCAAGTCAGCAAGGGTCCATCCAATGGCATCCTTATGCTCCCGCAGCACCTTGAGTAGCTCATCCTCTTGATCTTGACTGAGGGATGAATTTATAATCACTGGGTAGTTTTCATTTTCTCCTAGATATGCATATTTGAGAGTGGGTGGCAGTGCTTTCAGTTCAAGTCTGGGTGCTTCTGACTTTTCGTTCCCTTCCTTTGGTGCATCTGGTATATGTATTTCTGCTGTGGCCACCTCTTCACTTGATTCAGATTCTTCCTCCACCAATCTCTCGTCCTCTTCAGGTTCTTCTTCTTCAAAATTCTCCTGCACTTCATCCTCAAGTGCATCTAACCTCATGCATTCCCCCAACTGTTCGGGTGGGTAACTCATGGCCTTGAATACATTGAATGTCATCTTTTCATTGTGTAATCTCAGGGTGAGGTCACCCTTCTGAACATCAATGACAGCTCCAGCAGTGGCCAAGAATGGCCTTCCCAAGATGATGGAGGTCTTGGCGTCCTCCTGCATGTCCAGCACAACAAAATCTGCTGGAAATATGAAATCTCCCACTTTTACCAGCAAATCCTCTACTATCCCGTGAGGGAATTTGAACGATCGGTCTGCCAGTTGTAGGGCCATTTTTGTTGGTTTAGCCTCCTCAATTTTCATCTTTCTCATCATAGCTACTGACATCAAATTGATGCTGGCCCCTAAGTCACAAAGAGCCTTCTCCACTGTGATTTCTCCTATAGTACAAGGGATCTAAAAACTCCCAGGATCCTTCAGTTTCTGGGGTAGTTTATGCTGAATGATAGCACTACACTCTTCGGTTAGTATCACAGTCTCATTGTTCTTCCAGCTTCTCTTCTTAGTCATTAGCTCCTTCAAAAACTTAGCATAGAGTGGCATTTGTTCTATGGCTTCAGCAAAGGGTATGTTGATTTGTAGCTTCTTGAAGATTTCCAAAAATATCAAGAACTGGTTGTCATCTTCCCTTTTCTTCAATAGCTGGGGATATGGAGCTCTTGATATGTTCAGTTGTGGTATCCCTTTTTCTTTCTGCAGACTTGGCGTGGGAGGTTGAATTCCATCTTGCTCTTCTCCCTTTTCATTTGAGCCTTCTTCTTGTGGTTTTCTAACATGATTTGCTCTACCTCCTCCCCCATGGTTGTGATCCTCTTCTTCATGATGGTTTTCCATGTTGTCTTCCATGTTTGGTTCAAATAATTCCTCTTCTTCCTCAGCACCAACCACTTTCTTTCCTCTTGCCTCCCTCCTTAATCTAAGAAAGGTCCTCTCAGGTTCAGAATCGAAGGAAGTTAAAGCCCCGCTTCTTCTCCCTGTCATACAACCAACAAGTGCAAGCAAAGAAAATAGGTGCAGACAGTATTTGTGTCAGAATTGCTGTTAGTTGTGGGTGATGCAATATATCAAACAGTTAGTGGGTTAGCAAACAGAATTGAAAATAACAAAGAAAAACAAAAGAGTAGAGGGAGAAGGGAAGAAGTTTAACTAAAACTAAAAGTAAATCACTCAAACAGAAAATGAAATTCATAAAATAAAAATACTCAATCTAGTGATCCTCCAATTTAATCATTGTTGATGCACAATCAATCCCCGGCAACGGCGCCATAAACTTGATGCACAGAAAACTTGTCTCTCAACAAATCTCCTTTCGGCAAGTGTACCGAATTTGTCGTCAAGTAAAAACTCACAATAGAGTGAGGTCGAATCCCACAGGGATTGATTGATCAAGCAACTTTAATTAGAAGAATGTTCTAGTTGAGCGAATCCAGAATTTGGGTTTTAGAGTTGCAGAAAATAAAATGGCGGGAATGTAAATAACAGAAAAGTAAATGCTAGAATTAAAGGACTGGAAGTAGATGACTGAAAATAAATTACAGAATTGTAAATGGGAATGGGGGATTTGCTCATAAAAGTAAATGGCAGACATTAAAGAGAATGGGTAGATCAGAGATGGGGAGTTCATTGGGCTTAGGAGATGTTGCAATTCTCCGGATCAAGTTCATTTTCATCTCTTCCTCAATCAATGCACTCATTGATCTCCTTGGCAATCTTAAGTGATTGAATTACAATTTCTTGCAATTCAATCTCTCAAATCTTGATCAATAGCCAATTCCTTGGTCAATTGCTCATGAGAAGAGATGAAGTATGGTCACTGATTATACCACATGCATTTCCCAAATCAAGTATTGAGAGGGTTATAGTCACATACCCATCCAAACCCAATTTGGTCCAGCATGAGAAAGCATTTGTAGCATAATCTCTTCATTCCTCTTTCAAGGTTCAAAAGAGATCCAAGTTTGAATAGCTTCTTTTCCAAGATAACTGCTCAATGGGATGAAGATCGAAAGCTTTCAAGTAAAATCAAGAGAGAAGATAGAAGAGGAATAATGAAAATTAGTATTGATCCATCAAATTACAACAGAGCTCCCTAACCCAATGAAAGGGGTTTAGTTGTTCACAGCTCTAGAAAATGAAAACAAAGATGGAGAATACATCATAAAACTAGAAAATGCAGAGAAGGTAAAATACAGAGAGTAATTCTCTTTTTCCAGCCTCCCGAACTCCTTTCTCAATTCAAAGCTACTCCTATATATACTACTCTTCTTAGCTTCTAGTTTGCTCTTTAAGTCTTGGGCCTTTGGATCTTGAGTTTGAAGCAGTTCTTTTCTTCATTTGGGCTTGGCTTTACTTGCAGAGAGAAAGTGCTAAGTGGGCAGAGACTTTAGCTCAAGGCGTTAGGGGTGTTAACATTTAGTGAAAGTATAAGTTCGAGAACGTTAGTGACACTTAACATTTTCACTAACGTTCCAATGTACCCCCGTTAACTTAGTTAACGTGACTCTTAACGTGGGCAATGATGGCTTTGAGAGTGTTATTGGCAATCACTTTTCTCATTAACCTTGCAAGTTACCTTCCTTTCCTTGCTTCCTTTGGTCCTGAAATCAAGCAACAGAGTACATCAAAATTCTAGTCCAAGTCATGGGCAATGAAGCATACAATTTGTCACTAAATTCATGCAAAATCCTCATAAAATAATGTAAAATGCACAATGTATGCTTGAATCAAGGTGTAGGTGAATATCTACCGAAAACTAGCTTATTTCCTAAAAAAATGCATGAAACTAACCTAAAAACAATAAAGAAAAGGTCAGTGAAATTGGCCAAGATGCCCTGGCATCAATGCTACCGCTGAAGCTCGGGCTGGGGGTCAGTAGTCGCGTTGGGCTGTGGCTGTGGTACTAGCTGTGAGTCCTCAGGGGGTGCCTCCTGCTGAGTTGGCTCCTCAACATGCTCCTCGTCCTGATCCTGCTCATGATCCTGCTCATCAGAGGCGGGAGAGTCTAGGAGAGGAGGTAGCTCAATGCCTTGTGATACGAAAACCTGGTCTATGCGATCGAGACGTCGCATGATACGACGCTCGCTGCGCTCCATGAAGCGAAATAGGGGCTGTACTAGCAGGTATGTCAGCTCTGGTGCTGGTGGTGGTGGAAAGGGTGTTGTGGCTGCTGAAGTAGAAGAGGGTCCTGCTGCTGTTGTGGAAGATGAAGGCTGAGCTGCCTCCACCACTACTCTAGCTCGAGAACGGCATCTGGGTGGAGGCTTCTCGAGCACCCACCCACCCCACGGAATAGTAGCCTCCTTGTCGTTGTCATCTGGGGGTGGTGTTGTCACGTCATCGTCCCTCCAAGGGACATCGGCTAGCTCAATCATGCTGGTGACCAATGTAGAAAATGGTATTAGGCCACGGATGTGTGCTCGCCACATGCTCTGCCTGATCAACCGGGGGAAGTCTACCTCTTTCCCCTCTATGACATAGCCAATCAGAACCAGCATATCCATCGGAATTTCAGAAAAATGAGTGGTGGGCAGGACATAATGGGCGAATATCTGCTGCCAAGTCCTAGCTTCTCTTGACAGATAAGTGAATAGCATCCTCTTGGGCTTCTTATTGCCAGAATCCATCACCCAAGGGGCGTCCGATATGGCAATTACGCACTTCAGCGCCTCATAATCAAAGGTCATGCAGTGGATAGCTATCTCTGCCTGCTGATAGGTGCATGTGTCACCAGTACGAGGTTGGCAAAGTAATGCCTCCCCAATAGCTGCCTCAGTAATCAAGATCTCCCTACCCCGTAGGTGGACTGAATCAAGAGTTGCACGAAAGAAGTTGCAGTAGAACTCCTTCACCCACGAAGTGTTTATCCTTCCCAAATTCCTATCAACAAAGTCCAAGCCAAATTCCAGAATACGGGTATTGATAGCGCGTCTCACGTCGTTAGGAAGGACCAAGTTCTTCTCAATGTTCAGATTCATCTTCCGATATTTAGGGAAGCGAAGCTCACAGTAGAGATTGAAAAACTGGGTTGGGTAGGTGGATGGTAGCAGCTGATTCTCTTTATGCACATCATTCAGCAGATTCTTAGCATAGTTGGCATAAGGGGAAGGGGTAGAGGATTTAGAGCGCTTCCTCTTCTTTGAGATAATAGCTATGACTTTTCCTTTTTCCGACATCCTGAAAAACAGATGTGATATGATATAACAACTAGCCAAGTAGATGTATAGCACTCAAGGTAGGACATATTCATGAAGTGAGTGAAGAAAAGAGAATTCTTGAAATGCAAGTAACAAAATTCACAGTTCAAACCAAGTCACAAACCATGAATTCAAACCACAATTGCACAATGCTTGTTCATTAAGCCTAAGAAATGCCATATCCAAAAGAATGATTAAAGGAGTTATGTTGAAAACAAAAGGAAGAAATCAGTTGGTTAATCAAGTTAGAGTTAAAAACTGGTTTAAAAGTTAGTGATATGATGGTTACTGACTCAATTAAAAGAAGTGCACAAAGTATGGAAGGTAAGCTCTTATACTTGATGAGCGGATAATTTATACGCTTTTTGGCATTGTTTTTACATAGTTTTCAGTATGATTTAGTTAGTTTTTAGTATATTTTTATTAGTTTTTAATTAAAAATCACATTTCTGGACTTTACTATGTGTTTATGTGTTTTTCTGTGATTTCAAGTATTTTCTGGCTGAAATTGAGGGACCTGAGCAAAAATCAGATTCAGAGGTTGAAGAAGGACTGCAGATGCTGTTGGATTCTGACCTCCCTACACTCAAAGTAGATTTTATGGAGCTACAAAACTCCAAATGGCGTGCTTCCAATTGCGTTAGAAAGTGGACATCCAGGGCTTTCCAGCAATATATAATAGTCCATACTTTGCCTGAGTTTAGACGATGCAAACTGGTGTTGAACGCCAGTTCCATGTTGCAGTCTGGCGTTCAGCGCCAGAAACAAGTTGCAAAGTGGAGTTCAATGCCAGAAACACGTTACAAACTGGCGTTCAACCACAAGAAAGACCTCTTTTGTGAGGGCTGGCCATTCAGCCATGCCTGAACCTTCATCGCTTATGTATTTTCAACGGTAGAGTTTCTACACACCATAGATTAAGGTGTGGAGCTCTGCTGTTCCTCATGAATTAATATAAAGTACTACTGTTTTTCTATTCAATTCAACTTATTCCGCTTCTAAGATATTCATTCGCACTTCAACATGAATATGATGATCGTGACACTCATCATCATTCCCTATGAACGTGTGCCTGACAACCACTTTCGTTCTACCTTCGATTGAATAAGTATCTCTTGGATTTCTTAATCAGAATCTTCGTGGTATAAGTTAGAATCCATGGACGGCCATTCTTGAGATCCAAAAAGTCTAAACCTTGTCTGTGGTATTCCGAGTAGGATCCAGGAAGGGATGGTTGTGACGAACTTCAAACTCGCGAGTGCTGGGCGTAGTGACAGACGCAAAAGGGGTGTGAATCCTATTCCAGTATGATCGAGAACCTCCAGATGATTAGCCATGCAGTGATAGCGCATCGGACCATTTTCATAGAGAGGATGGGAAGTAGCCATTGACAACGGTGATGCCCTACCCAAAGCTTGCCATAGAAAGGAGTAAGATTGATTGGATGAAGACAGCAGGAAAGCAGAGGTTCAGAGGAACGAAAGCATCTCTATACGCTTATCTGAAATTCTCACCAATGAATTACATAAGTACCACTATCCTATTTTATATTTTATTTATCTTTTACTTATCAATTCATAAAGTCAGTTGAATCCTCCTGACTGAGATTTACAAGGTGACCATAGCTTGCTTCAAGCCGACAATCTCCGTGGGATCGACCCTTACTCACGTAAGGTTTATTACTTGGACGACCCAATGCACTTGCTGGTTAGTTGTACGAAGTTGTGAAACAAAATTAAGAATATGAACGTGCATATGATGTTTTTAGCGCCGTTACCAAGGAAGTAAAGATCACGATTTCGCACACTAAGTTTTTGGCGCCGTTGCTAGGGATTGTTCGAGTTTGGACAACTGAAGGTTCATCTTGTTGCTCAGATTAGGTAATTTTATTTTAATTTTAAGCTTTTTACTTCTTATTTTTGAAAATCCAAAAAAAAATTATAAAATCATAAAATCAAAAAAATAATTTTTGTGTTTCTTGTTTGAGTCTTGAGTCAATTTTTAAGTTTGGCGTCAATTGCATTTTTTCTAAAAATTTATGCATTTTTCGAAAATTCATGCATTCATAATGTTCTTGATGATCTTCAAGTTGTTCTTGGCCAGTCTTCTTGTTTGATCTTCATATTTTCTTGTTTTGTGTCTTTCCTTGTTTTTCATATGCATTCTTGAATTATTAATGTCTAAAGAATAAAAATTTTTAAGTTTGGTGTCTTGCATGTTTTTCTTTTCTTAAAAATTTTCAAAAATAAGTTCTTGGTGTTCATCTTAACATTCAAAGTGTTCTTGGTGTTCATCTTGACATTCATAGTGTTCTTGCATGCATGATGAGCGGATATTTTATACGCTTTTTGGGGTTAATTTCATATAGTTTTTAGTATGTTTTAGTTAGTTTTTAGTTTATTTTCATTAGTTTCTAGGAAAAATTCATATTTCTGGACTTTACTATGAGTTTGTGCATTTTTCTATAATTTCAGGTATTTTCTGGCTGAAATTGAGGGAGCTGAGCAAAAATCTGATTCAGGCTGAAAAAGGACTGCTGATGCTGTTGGATCCTGACCTCTCTGCACTCGGAATGGAATTTCTGGAGCTACAGGAGTCCAATTGACGCACTTCCAATTTCGTTGGAAAGTAGACATCCAGGGCTTTCCCGCAATATATAATAGTTCATACTTTGCTCAAGGATAGATGACGTAAACTGGCATTCAACGCCAGTTCCATGTTGCAGTCTGGCGTCCAGCGCCAGAAACACGTTACAAGTTGGAGTTCAACGCCAGAAACAGGTTACAGCCTGGCGTTGAATGCCCAAAACAGCCCAAGAACGTGAGAAGCTCTAGTCTCAGCCCCATCACACACCAAGTGGGCCCTAGAAGTGGATTTCTGCACTATCTATCATAGTTTACTCATTTTCTGTAAACCTAGGTTACTAGTTTAGTATCTAAACAACTTTTAGAGATTTATTTTGTATCTCATGACATTTTTAGATCTGAACTTTGTACTCTTTGACAGCATGAGTTTCTAAACTCCATTGTTGGGGGTGAGGAGCTCTGCTGTGTCTCGATGAATTAATGCAAGTATTTCTGTTTTCCATTCAAACATGCGTCTTCCTATCTAAGATATCCATTCGCACTTCAACATGAATGTGATGAACGTGACAATCATCATCATTCCCCCACGAACGTGTGCCTGACAACCACTTCCGTTCCACCGTAGAATGAATGAATATCTCTTGGATCTCTTAATCAGAATCTTCGTGGTATAAGCTAGATTTATGGCAGCATTCAAGAGAATCCGGAAAGTCTAAACCTTGTCTGTGGTATTCCGAGTAGGATTCAGGGATTGAATAACTATGACGAGCTTCAAACTCGCGAGTGCTGGGCGTAGTGACAGACGCAAAAGGATAGTAAATTCCATTCCGGTACGATTGAGAACCTGCAGATGATTAGCCGTGCGGTGACAGTGCACCTGGACCCTTTTCACTGGAAGGATGGATGGTAGCCATTGACAACGGTGATCCACCAACAGACAGCTTGCCATAGGAGGACGTGCGTGCGTGAATCAAAAAACAGAGGAAAGCAGAATTTCAGAAGACAAAGCATCTCCAAAACTCCAACATATTCTCCATTACTGCATACAAGTATAATTTGTGTTCTCCCCTTTTTACTTTTTACAATTCAATTTAAAAATTATTATTGATATTATATCCTGACTAAGAGTTACGAGATAACCATAGCTTGCTTCAAGCCAACAATCTCCGTGGGATCGACCCTTACTAACGTAAGGTATTACTTGGACGACCCAGTGCACTTGCTGGTTAGTTGTGCGAAGTTGTAATTGAGTAATGTGAACATTGACATTACAATTTCGTGCACCAAGTTTTTGGCGCCGTTGCCGGGGATTGTTTGAGTTTGAACAACTGACGGTGAATCCTGTTGCTTAGATTAGGAAAATTTTGTCTTTTGGGTCAGAGTCTTTTATATTCTTTTCAAAAAAATTTTTCAAAAAAAAAATATTTTTTCTTAGTTATTAAAAATACTTCTTCAGAACAAGTGTTATATTTACAGCTCAATTGGCTAGAGCATTGGTCTATGTTCTTGATGATTGGGCACCGATTTTATTAAAAATCTTTTTCAAAAATAATTTTTCTTGATCTTGTGCCAAACTTTAAGTTTGGTGTTTTCTTGTTAATCTTTCTATAATTTTCGAAAATTTTAGTTTGGTTTTCTAAAAATTTTAAGTTTGGTGTTCCTTCTTCATGTTCTTGTTGTTCTTGTGAGTCTTCAAGTCGTTCTTGAGTTTTCCTTGTATCTTGATCTTAAAATTTTTAAGTTTGGTGTTCCTTGGTGTTTTCCCTCCAAAATTTTCGAA
>NC_029792.2:52918645-52931053 GCF_000816755.2 Arachis ipaensis
AAAAGGGCTCAGATTTCTCTAGATCACTCAGCTGGTGGATCTATCTACATGAGAAAGACAATTGAAGAAGCTTAAGAGCTCATTGATACAGTTGCCAGAAATCAGCATCTGTACTTAAGCAGTGACCCTTCTATGAAAGAAGAGGCTAAAACAGTAACTGTTGAACTCAGTCCTGTAGAACAAGCTGCTGAATTCAATCAGCAATTGGACTTTCTAACACAACAGTTAGCCGAATTCAAAGATAGACTACAAGAGACAAGGATGGCTAATATAAATATGGAAGAACAATTGAAGAAAACAAAACAGCAGCTGTCAAAACAAATAACAGAAGAATGCCAAGCAGTTCAATTCAGAAGTGGAAAAACATTAAATACCCCACCTCAAGGCAGCAGGAAGCCAAGAAATGAGCAAACCACCCAAAATCCATCTGAGGACAGTAAGAGCCCAAGAAAAAATAATTCTGGCGTTAAAATGCCAGAAATTGGATGGAAGGCTGGCGCTGAACGCCCAGACCATGCTCAGGACTGGCGTTCAACGCCAGAAACAAGCAAAGAACTGGCGTTGAACGCCCAAAAGAAGCACAGTTCTGGCATTCAGACGCCAGGAACAGATGAGGAATTGGCGTCTAACGTCACTCCAGCTTCTAACTCTGGCACTCAAATGCCAGAGAGGGATCAGACACACACAAGTGCTGATGACAACCCCTTTAAAAAGGCTTCTTCAACTACTTCTGTAGGAAATAAACCTGCAGCAACCAAGGTTGAGGAATATAAAGCCAAGATACCTTATCCTCAAAAACTCCGCCAAGAGGAGCAGGATAAGCAATTTGCTCGCTTTGCAGATTATCTCAGGACTCTTGAAATTAAGATTCCATTTGCAGAGGCACTTGAGCAAATACCTTCTTATGCCAAGTCAATGAAAGAGATCTTAAGTCATAAGAAGGATTGGAGAGAAACTAAAAGAGTTCTCCTCACTGAAGAATGCAGTACAGTCATTCTGAAAAGCTTTCCTGAAAAGCTTAAGGATCCCGGAAGCTTTCTGATACCATGCACATTAGAGGGAAATTGCACCAGGACAGCTTTATGCGATCTTGGGGCAAGCTCGAATCAGAGCTGGAAAACATCTTTAAAGATGTTCCACCTGATCTAGAGGATTCAGAGGAATTGAAAGAGTCTCTGAAATTTCCTCAGGAAGAGGAAAAACTTCCTAAACCCGAGCTCAAACCATTACCACCATCTCTGAAATATGCATTTCTGGGAAAAGATGACGCTTTTCCAGTAATCATAAGCTCTACCTTAGAGCCACAGGAAGAGAAAGCACTAATTCAGGGGCTAAGAACACACAAGACAGCTCTTGGGTGGTCCATAAGTGTGGCTAAATCCTGCAATGAAGGAAGTGGTGCAGAAAGAGGTCACCAAATTACTGGAGGTTGGGATTATTTATCCTATTTCTGATAGCCCCTGGGTGAGTCCTGTTCAAGTTATCCCTAAAAAGGGAGGCATGACAGTGGTTCATAATGAAAAAAATGAACTAGTTCCTACAAGAACAGTTACAGGGTGGCGCATGTGTATTGATTACAGAAGGCTCAATACAGCCACCAGAAAGGATCATTTTCCTTTACCATTCATAGACCAGATGCTAGAAAGACTAGCAGGTCATAATTATTACTGCTTTTTGGATGGCTATTCAGGCTACAACCAAATTACAGTAGATCCCCAGGATCAAGAGAAAATAGCATTCACATGTCCATCTGGAGTATTTGCTTACAGAAGGATGCCTTTTGGGTTGTGTAATGCGCCTGCAACCTTTCAGAGATGCATGCTTTCTATTTTCTCTGATATGGTGGAAAAATTTCTGGAAGTCTTCATGGATGACTTCTCAGTATATGGAGACTCATTCAGCTCCTGTCTTGGTCACCTGACACTGGTTTTGAAAAGATGCCAAGAGACCAACCTGGTTTTAAACTGGCAAAAATGTCACTTTATGGTGACTGAAGGGATTGTCCTTGGGCATAAAATTTCAAATAAGGGAATAGAGGTGGATCAAGCTAAAATAGAGGTAATTGAAAAATTACCACCACCTGCGAATGTTAAGGCAATCAGAAGCTTTCTGTGGCATGCAGGATTCTATAGGAGGTTTATAAAGGATTTTTCAAAAATTGCAAAACCTCTAAGCAACCTGCTAGCTGCTGACACGCCATTTGTGTTTGACACAGAGTGCCTACAAGCGTTTGAAACTCTGAAAGCTAAACTGGTCACAGCACCAGTTATCTCTGCACCAGACTGGACATTACCATTCGAATTAATGTGTGATGCCAGTGATCATGCCATTGGTGCAGTACTGGGGCAGAGGCATGACAAGCTTCTACATGTCATTTATTATGCTAGCCGTGTTTGGAATAATGCCCAGAAAAATTACACAACCACAGAAAAAGAATTGCTTGCAGTGGTTTATGCCATTGACAAGTTTAGATCATACTTAGTAGGATCAAAGGTGATTGTGTACACAGATCATGCTGCTCTTAAATATCTACTCACAAAGCAGGATTCAAAACCCAGACTCATAAGATGGGTGTTGCTTATGCAAGAGTTTGATATAGAAATAAGAGACAGAAAAGGGACAGAAAACCAAGTGGCCGACCATCTGTCCTGGATAGAACCAGTGGAATGGGCGTCCTCCCCCTCTATTGAGATCTCTGAAACCTTTCCGGATTAGCATTTGTTCGCCATTCAGGAATTACCATGGTTTACAGACATTGCAAACTACAAAGCTGCAAGGTTCATTCCCAAGGAGTACAGCAGGCAACAAAAGAAAAAATTAATTACTGATGCAAAGTACTACTTGTGGGATGAATCCTATCTCTTTAAGAGATGTGCAGACGGCATAATCCGTAGGTGTGTGCCTAAGGAAGAAGCACAAAGGATCTTATGGCATTGCCATGGGTCACAATATGGAGGTCATTTCGGAGGTGAGCGAACAACCACCAAGGTCCTCCAATGTGGTTTCTACTGGCCTACACTTTACAGAGATTCCTAAGAGTTTGTACGTAACTGTGACAGTTGCCAGAGAGCTGGTAATTTGCCTCACAGTTACGACATGCCTCAACAAGGAATCTTGGAGATTGAGTTTTTTGATGTATGGGGTATTGATTTCATGGGCCCTTTTCCACCATCTTACTCAAACACTTATATTCTGGTGGCAGTTGACTATGTATCAAAATGGGTAGAGGCCATTGCCACACCCACCAATGATACTAAAACAGTACTAAAGGTCCAGTATGGGATTCGGCATAAGGTGGCAACTCCATATCATCCGCAGACAAATGGACAAGCTGAAGTTTCTAACAGAGAACTAAAAAAATCCTGTAACGGACTGTAAATACCCATAGAAATGATTGGGCACGAAGCTTGGATGATGCTCTGTGGGCTTACAGAACAGCATTCAAGACTCCTATAGGGACCTTTCCGTACCAACTTGTGTATGGTAAGGCATGCCACCTGCCCGTGTAACTGGAACATAAAGCCTACTGATGCGCATAAACTAGTTATGCTACGATTTAGGAAATTGCACGATCGGCAAAATTCCTTCCGGCAAGTGCACCGGTTATCGTCAAGTAAAAACTCACAATAGAGTGAGGTCGAATCCCACAAGGATTGGTTGAGTGAGCAATTCGGATTAGAAGTGTGTTCTAGTTGAGCGGAATCAAGATTTAGATGAGAATGACCATTCTTGGTTACTTTAAGCTCAAGAAAATGCATAAAACAACTAAAACTAACAGAAAAATGCTAGTGAAAGTAGCCTAAGATGCCTTGGCATCACCTACTGGGCAACCAGATTCCTAAACTTTGATGCCAAATTAGCTGGAGAAAAAAGATTGCTCCAGCTGAATGAGCTAGAGGAATTCAGATTTACTGCTTTCGAAAATGCCAAGCTTTATAAAGAAAAATAAAAAAGGTGGCATCACAGAAAGCTGTCATCTAGAATCTTTGAACTAGGACAAAAGGTTCTGTTGTTTAACTCTAGGCTCAGGCTATTCCCCGGGAAACTGAATTCCCGGTGGAAGGGACCATATGTGATTACAAGTGTATCACCATATGGTTATGTAGAGCTTCAAGATATTGATTCTGATAAGAAGTTCATTGTTAATGGACAGAGAATCAAGCACTATCTTGAAGGCAATGTTGAGCAAGAGTGCTCAAGGCTGAGGCTAGATTAAAACCTCAGCAAGGTCCAACTAAAGACAATAAAGAAGCGCTTGCTGGGAGGCAACCCAGCCATGGGGCATCACTTCCTCTAAGCATTTTGCCCTATTCTTGATTTTATTTGTTTATATAAAGTTCATTGATACTAAGGTAAAGAGTCAATTGTATAATTTTACAGGGTTATAGAAGGATTTTGCACACAAAACAGAGAAAAAAGAGCTCACTGGCAAGAAAACGCCAGTAAAAGTCTGTTTTGGGCGTTCAATGCCCAAAAGAAGCATCCACTGGGCGTTTAACGCCAGATTTACAGCATCCTGGGCTTTCAAAAAAATGCCCAGTGACAAAGTAGTTCCTGGTGTTCAACGCCAGAAAGAAGCAACAGCTGGGCGTTGAATGCCCAGGAGAAGCAGCAGTTGGGCGTTGAACGCCCAAAACATGCAGCGTTTGGGCGTTCAAACGCCAGGATGGTAGGGAGGAGGTAAATTCGTTTTTTCTTCATATTTTTCATTTTAATCTTAATTTTCATGTTTCAATTCATGATTTCCTGCATAAACATGTTGCAAACCTTGATTTCTAAAATCCCTAATTTCTAAAAAGCCTACTTTAAAAATATCAAATGTATCTTAATCCATAAGCACAAATCCTTTTTTTCAATCCAATTCAACTCTTTTTCAAATTTTCAAAACAAATCTCTCTCTTTTCATTCTAAAATCTTTTCAACTAATCAATATCCTTTTTTAAAATCTCCATATTATCTTTTTCAAAAATCCAAATTTATCTTTTTCAAATATCTTTCATATCTCTTCAATTTTAAATTATATCTTTTCTTATCATACTTATTTCTTTTTAAATCATATCTTCTATCTTATCTTTCTCCCTATTTTCGAAAATCCACCCCCTCCCTTTTAAAAACACATTCGGCCTCATTCCTCTCATCTACCATTCAACACTAGCTCTCCTTCTATCCCTCTCCTTTCTTTTCTTTTGCTTGAGGACAAGCAATCCTCTAAGTTTGGTGTGTTTATCCATGATCACTAAACCATACCCACTAAGATCATGGCTCCTAAAGGAAAGCAACCCACTCCAAGAGGCAAGAAAGAGAGTGTTCCAAAACCACTTTAGAATCAAAGGAGGTTCTTAACCAAAGAACATTCAGACCATTACTACAAAATAATGGGTCTAAGATTTGTGATCCCGGAAGTCAAGTTCGATCTAAAAGAAGATGAATATCCGGAGATCCAAGAGCAGATTCGAAACAGGAACTGGGAAGTCCTAGCTAATCCTGAAACGAAAGTGGGAAGGAATATGGTTCAGGAATTCTACGCTAATCTGTGGCAAACAGACAGGCAGAGAATATCTAGAGCTGCCCTCTATGACTATAGGACTGTGGTCAGAGGAAAGATTGTTCACATCCACCCTGACAAAATCAGGGAGATCTTTAAGCTACCTCAGCTGAAAGATGACCCAGACTCCTTCAATAGGAGAATGATGAGAATAAACAAGGGCCTGGATAAGATTCTAGAGGATATATGCATCCCTGGAGCCAGGTGGACCACCAGCACGAGGGGTGTCCCAAATCAACTAAAGAGAGAAGATCTCAAACCAGTCGCCAGAGGATGGCTGGACTTCATTGGGCGTTCTATATTGCCCACCAGCAACCATTCTGAAGTCAATATTAGAAGAGCAGTGATGATCTATTGCATTATGTTGGGAAAAGAAGTAGAAGTTCATCAACTGATCCCATCTGAATTCTACATACTTGCCAACAAGAACTCCAAGGATGCCAGGTTGGCTTATCCAAGCCTAATCTCTATGCTCTGCAAAGATGCTGGAGTAAAGATGGGAATAACAGAGTATATCTCAATGGAGCAACCAATCACTAAAATCACAATGGAAAAACAACAAATGCAGGATGACCCCATCAAGAGGAGGGCGCAAGAATTCCTACCAGAACTCCCTCAATTTGAATACTTGGAGCATCTTGAGGCATCTGTCACTAAGTTGCAAGAAACCATGGACCAAATGAAGGAAAAACAGCAAAATCAAAACAGCATGCTTTGCAAACTGCTTAGAGAACAAGAAGTGCAAGGGCGTGAATTAAGAGAACTAAAGCATCAGAAACTATCTCTTGAAGGGCCAAGCACTCCACAGACTAAAGAGGCATCCGCTTCCCAAAGTCAAGGTTGTTGAGTTCTGATCTTAACCTTAACCCTGTGATAATTTTTTTTTATTATTTGAGTTTTAACTTAGGAGTCATATAGTAGTAATTAGTATCTATATTTTGATTTTATCTCTAATTAAGCTATAATTTATTTTTCTCATCATCATTAAACATGAATAAAATAGAAGATTTTCTTTAGGATAAGGAGGCAATATTTCTCGAGTTTTTAATACAAGAAATTCTGATTAATTACATGTGGTGGCAATGCTTTCTGCCTTCTGAATGAATGCTTGAACAGTGCATATGTCTTTGGAATTTGATGTTCTTGAATGTTAAATATGTTGGCTCTTGAAAGAATGATAACCATGAGACATGTTATTGGTAATCTGAAAAATCATAAAAATGATTCTTAAAGCAAGAAAAAGCAGTGAATACAAAGCTTGCAAAAAAAAAAAAGCAAGCAGAAAAAGCCAATAACCCTTAAAACCGAAAGGCAAGGGTAATAAAAAGGATCCAAGGCTTTGAGCATCAGTGGATAGGAGGGCCTAAGGAAATCAAATCCTGGTCTAAGCGGCTAAACCAAGGTTTGTGTACTTTTCTGTAATTTCAGGTATTTTCTAGCTGAAATTGAGGGAGCTGAGCAAAAATCTGATTCAGGCTGAAAAAGGACTGCTGATGCTGTTGGATCCTGACCTCTCTGCACTCGGAATGGAGTTTCTGGAGCTACAGGAGTCCAATTGACGCGCTTCCAATTTCGTTGGAAAGTAGACATTCAGGGCTTTCCAGCAATATATAATAATCCATACTTTGCTCAAGGATAGACGACGTAAACTGGCGTTCAATGCCAGTTCCATGTTGCAGTCTGGCGTCGAGCGCCAGAAACACGTTACAAGTTGGAGTTCAACGCCAGAAACAGGTTACAGCCTGGCGTTGAATGCCCAAAACAGCCTAGGCACGTGAGAAGCTTTAGTCTTAGCCCCATCACACACCAAGTGGGCCCCAGAAGTGGATTTCTGCACTATCTATCATAGTTTACTCATTTTCTGTAAACCTAGGTTACTAGTTTAGTATTTAAACAACTTTTAGAGATTTATTTTGTATCTCATGACATTTTTAGATCTGAACTTTGTACTCTTTGACAGCATGAGTTTCTAAACTCCATTGTTGGGGGTGAGGAGCTCTATTGTGTCTCGATGAATTAATGCAAGTATTTCTGTTTTCCATTCAAACATGCGTGTTCCTATCTAAGATATCCATTCGCACTTCAACAAGAATGTGATGAACGTGACAATCATCATCATTCCCCCACGAACGTGTGCCTAACAACCACTTCCGTTCCAACGTAGAATGAATGAATATCTCTTGGATCTCTTAATCAGAATTTTTATGGTATAAGCTAGATTGATGACAGCATTCAAGAGAATCCGGAAAGTCTAAACCTTGTCTGTGGTACTCCGAGTAGGATTCAAGGATTGAATAACTGTGACGAGCTTCAAACTCGCGAGTGCTGGCGTAGTGACAGACGCAAAAGGATAGTAAATCCTATTCTGGTACGATTGAAGGATGGATGGAAGCCATTGACAACGGTGATCCACCAACACACAGCTTGCCATAGGAGGTCGTGCGTGCGTGAATCAGAAAACAGAGGAAAGTAGAATTTCAGAAGACAAAGCATCTCCAAAACTCCAACATATTCTCCATTACTGCATACAAGTATAATTTGTGTTCTCTCCTTTTTACTTTTTACAATTCAAATTAAAAATTATTATTGATATTATATCCTGAATAAGAGTTACGAGAGAACCATAGCTTGCTTCAAGCCAACAATCTCCGTGGGATCGACCCTTACTCACGTAAGGTATTACTTGGACGACCCAGTGCACTTGCTGGTTAGTTGTGCGAAGTTGTAAGAGAGTAATGTGAACATTGACATTACAATTTCGTGCACCAATGCATCACATGTTTTGATCCAAAATTTTCATGCATTGAGTCAATTTTGTGTTTTTCTCTTTCATCATTAAAAATTCAAAAATAAAAAAAATATCTTTTCCTTTTTCACTCATAAATTTTCGAAAATTTGAGTTGACTTTTTCAGAACTTTTTAAAATTTAGTTGTTTCTTATGAGTTAAATCAAATTTTCAATTTGAAAATCCTATCTTTTTCAAAATCTTTTTCAAAATCAAATCTTTTTCAATTTTCTTTTCATATTTTCGAATTCTTTTTAAAATTTTTTCAAAATCTTTTTCATTTTTTCGAAAATATTCAAATTAACTTTCAAAATATTTTTCTTATTTTATTTCTTAATTTTCGAAAATTTTATTAGCATTTAATGTTTTGATTCAAAATATTTTTAAGTTTGTTACTTGCCTAATAAGAAAGGTTCAATCTTTAAAGAACTTTAATTTTCAAAATCAAATCTTTTTAATTTTTTTTTTCAAATCTTTTTCAATCAATCTTATCTTTTTTTTTTCAATCACATCTTTTTAATTTTCAATCATATCTTTTTCAAAATCAATTTCAAAATCTTTTCTAACTTCTTTTCTAACTTCCTATCTTTTCAAAATTTAATCTTTCTTATCTTTTTGTTTCAATCATATCTTTTTCAATTTCAATCATATCTTTTTCAAAAACAAATTTCAAATCTCTTTTAATCAATCATATCTTTTTGTTTCAATCATATCTTTTTCAAAACTGCCCAACGAACTCTCTACCTTTAACTTTCGAAAATTCCTTCCCTCTTTTTCAAAATTTCATTTTAATTAACTAATTGTTTTAATTTTAACTTAATTTTAATTATTAATTTTCGAATTTTAAATTTAATTTTAAAATATTTTTATTTTATTTTGTTTAATTTTTGAATTCCCCTCTCTCTCATCTCCTTCTATTTATTTATTCATCTACTAACACTTCTCCTCACCCAAAAACTCGAACCCCTTCTCCTCCTCTGAGTTCAAATTCTTCTCTTCTTCATTCTTTTTCTTCTTTTCTTCTACTCACACAAGGGAACCTCTATACTGTGGTAAAAAGGATCCCTATTATTATTTTCTGTTCCCTTCTTTTTCATATGAGCAGGAGCAAGGACAAGAACATTCTTGTTGAAGCAGATCCTGAACCTGAAAGGACTCTGAAAAGGAAACTAAGAGAAGCTAAAATACAACAATCCAGAGACAACTTTACAGAAATTTTCGAAAAGGAAGAGGAGATGGCAGCCGAAAATAATAATAATGCAAGGAAGATGCTTGGTGACTTCACTGCACCTAATTCCAATTTACATGGAAGAAGCATCTCAATTCCTGCCATTGGAGCAAACAATTTTGAGCTTAAACCTCAATTAGTTTCTCTGATGCAACAGAACTGCAAGTTTCATGGACTTCCATTTGAAGATCCTTTTCAGTTCTTAAATGAATTCTTGCAGATCTGTGACACTGTTAAGACAAATGGGGTTGATCCTAAGGTCTACAGGCGTATGCTTTTCCCGTTTGCTGTAAGAGACAGAGCTAGAGTATGGTTGGACTCTCAACCTAAAGATAGCCTGAAATCTTGGGATAAGCTAGTTACGGCTTTCTTAGCCAAGTTCTTTCCTCCTCAAAAGCTTAGTAAGCTTAGAGTGGATGTTCAAACCTTCAAATAGAAAGAAGGTGAATCCCTCTATGAAGCTTGGGAGAGATATAAGCAACTGACCAAAAAGTGTCCTTCTGACATGCTTTCAGAATGGACCATTTTGAATATATTCTACGATGGTCTATCTGAAGTATCAAAGATGTCATTGGACCATTCTGCAGGTGGATCCATTCACCTAAAGAAAATGCCTGCAGAAGCTCAAGAACTCATTGACATGGTTGCTAATACCCAGTTCATGTACACTTCTGAGAGGAATCCTGTAAGTAATGGGACACCTCAGAAGAAGGAAGTTCTTGAAATTGATACTCTGAATGCCATACTAGCTCAGAATAAAATATTGACTTAGCAAGTCAATATGATTTCTCAGAGTCTGAATGGATTGAAGGAATCATCCAACAGTACTAAAGAGGCATCTTCTGAAGAAGAAGCTTAGGATCCTGAGAACCCTGCAATAGCAGAGGTGAATTACATGGGTGAACCCTATGGAAACACCTATAATCTCTCATGGAGAAATCATCCAAATTTCTCATGGAAGGATCAACAAAAGCCTCAACAAGGCTTTAATAATGGTGGAAGAAACAGGTTTAACAATAGTAAACCTTTTCCATCATCTACTCAGCAACAGACAGAGAATTCTGAGTAGACCCCATCTAGCTTGGCAAACATAGTCTCTAATCTATCTAAGGCCACTTTAAGTTTTATGAATGAAACAAGGTCCTCTATTAGAAATCTAGAAGCACAAGTGGGCCAGCTGAGTAAAAGGATCATTGAAACCCCTCCTAGTACTCTCCCAAGCAATACAGAAGAGAATCCAAAGAGAGAGTGCAAGGCCATTGATATAACAATCATGGCCGAACCTACATGGGAGGAAGAGGACGTGAATCCTAGTGAGGAAGACCTCCTGGGACGTCTAGTGATCAACAAGGAGTCTCTCTTTGAGGAACCAAAGGACTCTAAGGCTCATCTAGAGACCATAGAGATTCTAATGAACCTCCTTATGCCCTTCATGAGCTCTGATGAGTATTCTTCTTCTGAAGAGAATGAGGATGTCACTGAAAAGCAAGTTGCCAAGTACCTTGGTGCAATCATGAAGCTAAATGCCAAATTATTTGGTAATGAGACATGGGAAGATGAACCTCCCTTGCTCATCAATGAACTGAGTGATATAGATCAACTGACATTACCTCAGAAGAAACAAGATCATGGAAAGTTCTTAATACCTTGTACCATAGGCACCATGACCTTTGAGAAGGCTCTATGTGACCTTGGGTCAGGGATAAACCTCATGCCACTCTCTGTAATGGAGAAACTGGGAATCCTTGAGGTACAGGCTGCCAATTTCTCATTAGAGATGGCAGACAAATCTATAAAAATGGCTTATAGACTAGTAGAGGACGTGTTAGTAAAGGTTGGAGGCCTTTACATCCCTGCTAATTTCATAATCCTAGACACTGGGAAGGATGAGGATGAATCCATCATCCTTGGAAGACCCTTCCTAGCCACAGCAAGAGCTGTGATTGATGTAGACAGAGGAGAATTGATCCTTCAACAGAATGAGGACAACCTTGTATTTGAAACTCAAGAATCTCCTTCTGTAACAATGGAAAGGAAGCATAGAAAGCTTCTTTCAGTACAGATTCAACTAAAGCCCCCCACAGTCAAACTCTAAGTTTGGTGTTGGGATTCTATAAAATTGACCTGATCACCTGTGTGGCTCCATGAGAGCCCACTGTCAAGCTATTGACATTAAAGAAGCGCTTGTTGGGAGGCAACCCAATTTTTATTTATCCAATTTTATTTTTATTTTTGTTGTTATTTCATGTTTTATTAGGTTCATGATCATGTGGAGTCACAATATAAATATAAAAATTAAAAACAGAATCAAAAACAGCAGAAGAAAAATCACACCCTAGAGGAAGGACTTACTGGCATTTAAACGCCAGTAAGGAGCATCTGGCTGGCGTTCAATGCCAGAACAGAGCATGGATCTGGCATTGAATGCCAGAAAAAAGCAACATCCTGGCATTCAAACGCCAGGAATGCACCCTGAGAAGAGCTGGCACTGAACGCCAGAAACAAGCATAGAACTGGCGTTCAACGCTAGAAACATGCTGCATCTGGGCATTGAATGCCCAGAACAAGCATCAATTCAGCGTTTAAACGCCAGAATTGCATGCAAAGGCGCCTTACATGCCTAAAAGGTCCAGGGATGTAAATCCTTGACACCTCAGGATCTGTGGACCCCACAGGATCCCCACCTACCTCTACTTACCTTAACTCATCATAATCCTATATCACCCTTTCCCAAGAACCCTTCACCAATCACCTCAATCTCTCTTCCCCATCACCTCTTCACCACTCACATCCATTACTCCCCTAAAACCATCATACAACCCACCTACACCCACCCACTCAAATTCAAA
>NC_029792.2:52931089-52933859 GCF_000816755.2 Arachis ipaensis
ATGAGGGAGGAGCAACAAAGACAAGGAAGAGACATAGAGGAGCTCAAGAGCACCATTGGTTCTTCAAGAAGAGGAAGACGCCACCCTCACTAAGGTAGACTCATTCCTTAATCTCTTTGTTTATTTATTTTCCTGTTTTTCGATTTTGAGCTTTATGATTATTTATATTTGTGTCTTATTACATGATCATTAGTATCTAAGTGTCTATGCCTTAAAGTAGTGAATATGAATCCATCACCTCTCTTAAATAAAAAATTTTTTAATTACAAAAGAACAAGAAGTACATGGTTTCGAATTCATCCTTGAAACTAGTTTAATTATTTTGATGTGGTGACAATACATTTTGTTTTCTGAATGAATGCTTGAACAGTGCATATGTCTTTTGAAGTTGTTGTTTATGAATGTTAAATATGTTGGCTCTTGAATGAATGATGAAAAGGAGAAATGTTATTTGATAATCTGAAAAATCATAAAAATGATTCTTGAAGCAAGAAAAAGCAGTGAATACAAAAAGCTTGTAGAAAAAAAAAGAAAAAAATGGCAAAAAAAAGAGAAAGAAAAAGAGAAAGCAAGCAGAAAAAGTCAAAAGCTCTTAAAACCAAAAGGCAAGAGCAAAAAGCCAATAGCCCTTAAAACCAAAAGGCAAGGGTAATAAAAAGGATCCAAGGCTTTGAGCATCAGTGGATAGGAGGGCCTAAAGGAATAAAATCCTGGCCTAAGCGGCTAAACCAAGCTGTCCCTAACCATGTGCTTGTGGCGTGAAGGTGTCAAGTGAAAACTTGAGACTGAGTGGTTAAAGTCAAGGTCAAAAGCAAAAAAAGAGTGTGCTTAAGAATCCTGGACACCTCTAATTAGGGACTTTAGCAAAGCTAAGTCACAATCTGAAAAGGTTCACCCAGTTATGTGTCTGTGGCATTTATTTATCCGGTGGTAATACTGGAAAACAAAGTGCTTAGGGTCACGGCCAAGACTCATAAAGTAGCTGTGTTCAAGAATCAACATACTGAACTAGGAGAATCAATAACACTATCTGAACTCTGAGTTCCTATAGATGCCAATCATTCTGAACTTCAATGGATAAAGTGAGATGCCAAAACTATTCAAGAGGCAAAAAGCTACAAGTCCCGCTCATCTGATTGGAGCTATGTTTCATTTATATTTTGGAATTTATAGTATATTCTCTTCTTTTTATCTTATTTGATTTTCAGTTGCTTGGGGACAAGCAATAATTTGAGTTTGGTGTTGTGATGAGCGGATAATTTATACGCTTTTTGGCATTGTTTTTACATAGTTCTCAGTATGATTTAGTTAGTTTTTAGTATATTTTTATTAGTTTTTAATTAAAAATCACATTTCTAGATTTTACTATGAGTTTGTGTATTTTTCTGTAATTTCAGGTATTTTCTGGCTGAAATTGAGGGACCTGAGCAAAAATCAGATTCAGAGGTCGAAGAAGGACTGCAGATGCTGTTGGATTCTGACCTCCCTGCACTCAAAGTGAATTTTCTGGAGCTACAGAACTCCAAATGGTGCGCTTTCAATTGCGTTAGAAAGTAGACATCCAGGACTTTCCAGCAATATATAATAGTCTATACTTTACCCGATTTTAGATGATGCAAACGCGTGTTGAACGCCAGTTCCATGTTGCAGTCTGGCATTCAGCGCCAGAAACAAGTTGCAAAGTGGAGTTCAACGCTAGAACACATTACAAACTGGCGTTCAACTCCAAGAAAGACCACTCCACGTGTAAACTTCAAGCTCAGTCCAAGCACACACCAAGTGGGCCCCGAAAGTGGATTTCTGCATCATTTACTCATTTCTGTAAACCCTAGTAACTAGTTTAGTATAAATAGGACTTTTTACTATCTTTGTAGAGATCTTTGATGAGTTTTATGCTATCTTAGACTTTTGTGAGGGCTGGCCATTTGGCCATTCCTGAACCTTCATCACTTATGTATTTTCAACGGTAGAGTTTCTATACACCATAGATAAGCTGTGGAGCTCTGCTGTTCCTAGCCGACAATCTCCGTGGGATCGACCCTTACTCACGTAAGGTTTATTACTTGGACGACCCAGTGCACTTACTGGTTAGTTGTACGAAGTTGTGAAACAAAATTAAGAATATGAACGTGCGTGTGAAGTTTTTAGCACCGTTACCAAGGAAGTAAAGATCACGATTTCGCACACCAATACTCATAATCATGAGGGACATTTAGTCATTGATGATGAAATACGATACTGCAAAAGAAGCGATTTATTAAAAGTAAGTCAATAATCAATGTAAAGGTCACTAGGTTCGCATTAATTGGTGTTGGTAAATGATGCATGAAAACTTGTCCCTTAACAAATCTCCCTCGGCAAGTATACCGAATTGTCGTCAAGTAAAAACTCACAATAGAGTGAGGTCGAATCCCACAGGGATTGATTGGTCAAGCAACTTTAATTGGAAGAATGTTCTGGTTGAGCTATGCAGAAAGTGAGTTGATAATTACAGGAAATTAAATGGCGGGAAAGTAAATAGCAGAAATTAAATGACGGGAAGTAAATTGTAGAATCTTAAATGGGGAAGGGGAGTTTAGCATGAAAGTAAATGGCATAAAGTAAAGAGAATGGGTAAGATCAGAAATGGGGAATTCATTGGGCTTAGGAGATGTTGCATTCTCCGGATCAAGTTCATTTTCATCTCTTCCTCAATCAATGCATTCATTAATCTCCTTGGCAATCTTAAGTGATTGAATTCCAATTCCTTGGTAATTCAATCTCTCAAATC
>NC_029792.2:52944917-52976021 GCF_000816755.2 Arachis ipaensis
AGCTCCCTAACCCAATGAAAGGGGTTTAGTTGTTCATAGCTCTGGGAATGGAAAGCAAAGTGGAGAGTACATTCTGAAAGTTAAACTAGAAGTGCAGAGAAAGTAAAATACAGAGAGTAATTCTAGTAGTGTCCAAAAGATTTTTCTCTATTTCAAAGCTACTCCTACATATACTACTCTTCTGATCTTCTAGTTGATTTTTCAAGTCTTGGATATGGGCCTTTGGATCTTGAGTTGAAGCAATTATCTTCTTCAGTGGGCTCAGCTTTACTTGCAGAGAGAGTGTGAAGTAGGCAGGGACTTTAGCTTAGGGCGTTAGTGGTGTTAACGTTAAGTGAAAATGTGGGGTTGATAACGTTAGTGACAATCACCTTTTTCTCTAACGTTCCTAACCCAAAGTGGTCCATGTTAACTTCAACGTTAGTGGCACTAACGTGACCACTAACGTTGACCCTTGGCCCTTTGCAAATGTTACTAGGGTTTACCTTTTTCAATAAGTTGAGAGTACCCATTTCTCCCTACGTTAGAGTTCATGTTAGAATAGTTAACGTGGCCTTTAACGTAGGCTTGCCAAATTTTTGAGAGCGTTAGTGACACTTACCTTTGTCACTAACGCTTCAGAACACCCCTATTTCCCACGTTAGAGTTCATGTTAACTAGGTTAACGTGACTTCTAACGTGGTATTGATAGCCATCTCCAACGTTAGTGACAAAGGTGAGTGTCCCTAACGTTGGCTCATCATCCCTTTTCTCCACGTTAGCTTCCACGTTAATGTAATTAACGTGGTAACTAACGTGGCTCATAGTGGCTCAATCTAACGTTAGTGACAAGGGTGAGTGTCACTAACGTTGGTGATTCTTGCTCCATCCATGTTAGAGTCTACGTTAACTAGGTTAACGTGGCTTGTAACGTAGCCAATATGGGCTTAGTCCAACGTTAGTGACAAAAGTGAGTGTCACTAACGTTGGCATCATCTTCTTCTTCCACGTTAGAGCTCACGTTAACTAAGTTAACGTGGCTCTTAACATGGCCAATTGCCCCTTTTGGAACGTTAGTGGCACTTACTTTTACCACTAACGTTGGGGTTCTACTTCTCTTCCACTTTAGCTTCCACGTTAACATAGTTAACGTGGCAACTGACGTGGGCTATGATGGCTCACGAAGGCGTTATTGGCAATCACTTTTCTCATTAACGTTGTAAGCTAGCCTTCATTCCACGTTAGTGGTCACGTTAGCTAGACTAACGTGGCTACTAACATGGTTCTTCCTTGCTTCCTTTATCCTGAAATCAAGCAATAAAGTGCATCAAAGCTCTAATCCAAGTTATGAGACATGTATCATTCAATTTGTCCTTTAATTCATGCATAATTCTCATGAAATCATGTAAAATTCACAATGTTTGCTTGAATAAAGATGTAAGTGATTATTTACCCAAAACTTGCTTATTTCCTAAGAAAATGCATGAAACTACCTTAAAACCATAAAGAAAAGGTCAGTGAAACTGGCCAAAATGCCCTGGCATCACAACACCAAACTTAAAGATTGCTTGTCCCTAAGCAAGTACTGGAACAAGAGAATGATGAATGAAATGACAAGAGGAATGAATCATTATTGTGGAAGTCATGTTCTTGGTTTTATGGGGTTTCATGCATAGCAACTTAAGTTCATTCCTTTACTGGCTTTCAGACCTTTATCATGCCTTGGAATACTCACTTGATTGCACCCTTTGAGACTTTTATTTATTGATCCCTTTGTCTTTCCAAGGTTTATTTCTTCCTTAGGCTAAGTGTTCTGTGAGGGGGGCGACTCTTTAAGATAAGCTTTCAGCCAACACTCCAGAACCAGTTGGTTCAAGGTGCTAGGTGATGAAACAACCCTAAGGACTTACTCCCTCAAGTCTCTCTCCCCCATACATGCACACCATAGGCACATGGTTTGTTATTTTCTTTCCTTGAGGTCTTGGTGTCCAGCACCTCTTTGGGTTACTAAATGTTCTGTAGCAAGGTTGCTCTTGATAGTGGATTTTCAGTTGATAATCCCAGGTTAGTTAACCCAAGTTACCAAGTGATGAAGCACTCCTAAGAACTTATTCATCCAAGCAGATCCTTGGTACAAGAGCACCACAGACACATCCCTCAAGATTCAAGCCCTTGGTGCCTAGCCTTATTCTTTATTAGCTTTTCTTTCTTTTTCAACTCTTATTGTTCTTTTTCTTTTTCTTGTTAGGATCTTATTATTTAGCTAGTCTCATGGGGTGTGTTTCAACCATATGATTCAAGACAGATAGTTGCCTTCCCACCTTGTTGGTGAACTAACTTAGCTAAGTGATTACTACACCACAAATTTAAGGACCTACTCCACAACTTGAACATCACTCTGGTCTTTCATAACATCTCTTTTTATTGGACTTAAAAGGACAAGCATACAATAAGCAAGATGAGAATGAAAACAGGCAACTTGAACCAGCAAGCATAGACTTAAGTAGGGAGAATACTAAAGACAGAATTGAAATTCCTAGACTACCATGGAAGCATGTTCTATTTCATACATGATTTTCCTTATTTAAAAGACTTGAAAAAGAAAGATGGAACAATGAGGGAACTCCACCACCTTTTACTCTTGAGGGTGCTCATGCTCTCTTTCCTGTTTGTCCTCCTTGTGTCCACTTGTGCTTCCTTGCATACGTGCCAGTCTAGCTTTTTTTCAATCTTCAAGTGCCTTCCTTACTGATTCATGACTCTTTTCTACCCTCTCTCTTTCTTCTCATGCTAATTCATCCTTCACTTCTTCATAGCTTATGATTCCCAGATGTAATATAGGCAGTTGTCCGACTAAGTATCCGAGCCTGGCCTGAGTGTTCACCTGGTGTCCAGTCTGGCTCATGTAAACTCCTTTTGAAAATGCCCTGTGTTCGTCGAAGAGTTCTGCCTATTCTAATTGTTTCCGATGCATTTCATGTATGTGTGCACCTTGATGTTCTTGGATGTTGATTAGTTTTTGGATGGCTTCTTGTTGTTGATCCTGCTTTTGTTCCAACCTGTGGAAGGATTCTCCCCATTGTTTTCCTTGCTCCAGTTGCTGCTCCATCAATTGTCTTTGCCACTCCCCTTGTTGATTCATCCATCTAGATAGTGACTCTTCTTGACGGTTTATCAATTGTAGGTGAAGCTCTTTCTGTGCCCCTTGATTTTCCAAGTATTGTCTAGATAAGTCATCAATGGCTTCCTTTAGTTGGTGCATGTCCAAAGAGGCTTGCTCCTCTAGGTTCTGTCCTTCTACCACTTGGTGCACTGGCCTCTTTCTTATCCTTCGTTGAGGTAGGGGAAATGCAACAGCATGCATACGCCGGACAGTAATTGGGATACCAACTTTTATCCATTCGGGGTTTTCATCTTCGAACACCACCCCTGCCTTGTCACACAGGCGGAAAATGGTGCTGGGATAGCCTAACCTTCCCCCAGAATCACTTTTCTCATCCATCTTCCTAATGCCTTGGGCTATGAGTTCATGCACCTTGATTTCTCCCCCTTTAAGTATACATTGCACCATTGTTTCTCTCTTAAGATTCACCTCTGAATTGTTTCTGGCAGGGAGGATGGATCTCCTTACAATTTCGAACCAACCCTTTGCTTCAGGGGTGAGATCACCTCTTTTTATGAATTTGGGCTTTCCATTGGGATCTCTCACCCAATCCACTCTTTGTACGCAGATATCTTTCACAATTTGGTCATAATTAGGACTACCATCTATTCGAGATTGATAGCTTTCTTCCTCGAATGATATGGTTCGTAGCTTCAACACCCTCATGATGCTCATGTGACTAAAATCCACAGTTACTCCTCTCACAAAGCTTATATAAGATTCCTCTTTCCTATCATACCTCACTGCGTTTGTGTAAAGCTCTCTTACGAGCGTTGCATTTATCCTCGCGGTGACTGGATCGGTGAGGAGCTCCCATCTTCTGTTTTCTACCTTCTCTTTGATTTCGGGGCACTCAGTTTTCTTGACTTGAAAGCCTAGCAAATATATGATCTCCTTATCCGCCATCCATCCAAATTGAAGTGCATGGTAAAAAGTTCTAAACTTCTTTTCATCAAAGGGGCGTTACTCCATAGGGTCCTTCCCCTTTCTTCTTTTAGAGCTTGATGATGCCATGAGTAAGAGTTGACGTGTGAAAGTGTTGAGGGGTTGTGGATAAGTGGTAGAATTTGGTTAGGTTTGGATAGGATGTAGCTTGAAGAATTGTACTTCGAGAGTGAGAAGTTTGAAGAAGTGGTTTCTGGAATGTGAAGGAAAGTACGGACTAGGAATCACTTATATAGGAAAATAATGAGTAAATGAAAGGTGTGGATTGATGGGGTGGTTGTGTGATAGACAGATGGAGTTTTGCATGGGATGAGCACAAGGATCATCAACTTTATGATGGGTTGGTTCAGTTTCCAAGCTTGTTCTCCTTCCAATGTTGCATGGCAACAATTTCCAATGCAATCTCCTTGGAGACACGTGTATAATCTTCTCTTTTTGTGGTGGCCGAACCCTTCAATTGCCCCATCAATTCTCTTTCAAAATAAAAGAAATGTGATTAAAAGAAAACTTGTGGAAAGTGGCGGCAAACTTTAAAGGACAAGAAATTGTAACTACTTTTTAAAATTTTTGTTGTTAACTACTAAATGCTACTCACAAATGCAAACCAACTGACTAATTAAATTTCCATGTATGCAACCTTGGTGACACCAAACTTAGTTTGTGGCAATGTGGTGTAAGATGATTTGTTTAAGGTGCAAAGAATGACATGCTATGAGTTGCATTCATGTACTCTTACTGTGCCTTGAACACCAAACTTGTTCTTCACTATATGTTGCATAAAAGGATTTATTCAAGGATATGTCAAAGTTGATTTGCGATCCATGAACCTTGCTTTATTAACTACTTTAAAAGCATGTAAAACATGGGTTGCCTCCCATGAAGCACTTCTTTAGCGTCACTAGCTTGACGTTCTTCCTTTGTCATGGTGGTTGGTAATGCTTCATATCTTCCCCCCCTTGCAGTAAACCTGTCTCCATTGGCTTCATCAATGATCTCTACATGTTCTAGGGAGAGAACTTTGTTGATGGTGAAAACCTTAGGTAACTGAGATGGGATGGTGGGGAGATGAGGTGAGATATCTAGGAAGTAAGCTGAGATCACTTTATCCCCTGGAGAGAAATCTTCTGTCGGGATCTTTTTATTCCTCCATTGCCTTGGTATCTTCTTCTTTGTTTCTTTTGCTGTTATCCTGCTCTTTGTGGTCTCTTTTCCTACGGGATTTTGTTGCTGGTCTCATATGATTCTGGTGGTTTTGGCTCCACTTGAGTTTCCTTTAGCTGTGACAGCTGCTGATTATTTTGTTTATCACCCAAAGGAATTCCTGAGTGTACAGCTTGTGCCTCAATGCTTGTTTCTCCCACCATTGCTCTGTCATGCTCTGTCCTTAGTTCCTTGCCTTCCTGACCTGCTTTTTGTGAGGGTTTGAAGACATTGAAGGTGAGTTGTTCGTCATGCACCCTCAGTATTAGCTCTCCTCGCTCCACATCTATGAGCGCTCTAGCTGTAGCTAAGAATGGTCTTCCCAATATGATTGGGTGAAGATGACTTTCTTCCATTTCTAGTATGACAAAGTCTGTGGGAAGGAAGTAGTTCCCAACCTTCACCAGCACGTTTTCAACCACTCCTATTGCTGGTTTTTGAGTTTTGTCCGCCAGCCTGATGACTACGTCTGTGGGTATCAGCTCATTGATTTGCAGCCTTTTCATAAGGGATAAAGGCATTAAGTTGATGCTTGCTCCTAGATCACAGAGTCCTTTATCAAACATTGTTTCTCCTATGGCACAGAGGATGTGAAAACTCCCTGGGTCCTTCCTTTTTGTAGGAAGCTCTGGTTGAATGAGAGCACTGCACTCCTTATTCATCACTATAGTTTGTCCTCCTTTGAGTGAGCTTTTCCTGGTCAGCAGCTCCTTCATGTACTTAATGTATGAGGGCATTTGTTGGAGGGCCTTGATGAATGGTATGTTTACATGGAGAGATGCAAATATGTCAAGAAACCTTGAGTATATTCTCTTCTCTACACCACCATTGAGTAATTGGGGAAAGGGTGCATAGAGTCTCAGCAGCTCCTTCTGTGTAATTGTGGTTTCTTGATGATTCTCTTCCTGCTTTCCTACTGATGTATCTTTAGGTTGTTCTGATGGTTTGTTCGGTTCTTCCTCAGTCTCTCCTTATCACTTATAGTAACCATCTTGCAATCTTCCCATCTGACTTTCTTTGCTTCACCTCTCGGATTTTTCTCTGTGTTACTTGGGAAGCTATCAGTAGGTTTGGGAATCTTCTCAGATAGGTATCCCACTTGAAATTCCAGCCTCTTGATGGTATCTCCCTGATTCTTGATATTGGCTCGCACCTCCTCTTTGAACACCTTGTTATCTTGAATCTCCTTGCATATTCCTTCAAGTAGAGTCTCAATCCTTGATAGTCTTTCTTCTGATGATGGAGAGTTGAGATTGGAAGGATGAGAAGGGCCATTTTGACCTTGGTATGGATGTTGAGAAGTGTTGTTGGGTGGGTGTTGGTATGACCTCTGTGTGGAGTGTTGGTGAATTGCATTGTTGGTGGGGTTATGGCGTCTCTGATCTTGGCCTTGGTCTTGTTGATTTCCCCACCCAAAGTTTGGGTGGTTCCTCCAACCAGGATTATATGTTTTGGAGTATGGGTCATGGTGCTGCCTAGGTGAATTTCCAATGTAGTTTCCTTGCTCCTGACTACCCTCTACTTCTTCATTCACTCCTTCTTGAGTTGCTACTGAAGTGGTGATTGCTCCTACTTGATTCCTCTCTATCTTCTTGGTGAGGTCAGCTAATTGCTTAGTAATCATCTTGTTTTGAGCTAGCAGTGCATCCACATTGTTCAGCTCTATCACTCCTCTAGTATTGCCTCTTTCAGAAGTATAGAAGTATTCATTCTCTGCTACAGTCTCAATGATATCTATGGCTTCTTCAATGGTCTTCTTCTTGTTCAGAGATCCCCCAGATGAGTGGTCTACTTCCTTCTTTGATTCATATGAAAGACCTTCATAGAAAATATGCAACTGCACCCATTTATTGAACATATCTGGTGGGCATCTTCTTGTCAAGTCTTTAAACCTTTCCCATGCTTCATATAGAGTCTCACCATCCTTCGGCCTGAATGTTTGTACCTCAGCTCTCAACCTGTTGATCCGTTGAGGAGGATAGAATCTTGTCAAGAACTTGTTCACCACATCTTCCTAGGTTGCTAAACTCTCCTTTGGAAAGAATTTCAGCCATTTAGATGCTTTGTCCTTGAGCGAGAAGGGAAACAGAAGTAGTATATAGGTGTCAGGATGAACATCATTAGACTTCACAGTATCGCATATCCTCAGGAAGGTGGTTAGATGTTGATTGGGGTCTTCTTGGACACTTCCTCCGAATGAACAATTGTTCTGAACAAGGGTGATGAGCTGTGGCTTTAGTTCAAATTTGTTGGCATGTATGGTTGGCCTTTGGATGCTACTCCCACAGTTTCCTGGGTTTGGGTTGATATAAGAACCCAGAACTCTTCTCTCTTGCCCAGCCTGATGCGCTGGACCTTCTCTGCCATGGTTATAAGCCTCTTCTTCATGATGGTGTTCCATATTCTCATCCATGTCTGGTTCAAAGTACTCTTCCTCTTCCTCAACACCAACTACTCTCTTTCCTCTTGCTTCCCTTCTTAATCTAAGGAAGGTCCTCTCAGGTTCAGAATCAAAGAAAGTTGAAGCCCCGCTTCTTCTACCTGTCATATAACCCACAAGGCAAAAGAAAGAAAGATAGATGCAGACAGTAATTTCCACAGAAATGCTGTTATCGTGAGTGATGCAATATATCAAACAGTTAGTGGGTTAGTGACTGAATTATAAATAACTAAGAAAATAGGTAGGAGAAAGGGAAGAAAATAGCTAAACAGAAAGTAAATTACTCAAATGAACTTAAATCAAACAAAATAAAAAAATTGCTCAATCTAGTTATCCACCAATTTAATCATTGTTGATACAAAATCAATCCCCGGCAACGGCGCCATAAACTTGATGCACGAAAACTTGTCCATTAACAAATCTCCCTCGGCAAGTATACCGAATTGTCGTCAAGTAAAAACTCACAATAGAGTGAGGTCGAATCCCACAGGGATTGATTGGTCAAGCAACTTTAATTGGAAGAATGTTCTAGTTGAGCTAAGCAAAAAGTGAGTTGAGAATTGCAGGAAATTAAATGGCGGGAAAGTAAATAGCAGAAATTAAATGACGGGAAGTAAATTACAGAATCTTAAATGGGGAAGGGGAGTTTAGAATGAAAGTAAATGGCATAAAGTAAAGAGAATGGGTAAGATCAGAAATGGGGAATTCATTGGGCTTAGGAGATGTTGCATTCTCCGGATCAAGTTCATTTTCATCTCTTCCTCAATCAATGCATTCATTGATCTCCTTGGCAATCTTACGTGATTGAATTCCAATTCCTTGGTAATTCAATCTCTCAAATCAGATCAATAGCCAATTCATTGGTCTAATTGCTCATGAGAAGAGATGAAGTGTGGTCACTGATTATACCACATGTATTTCCAAATCAAAGTATTGGGAGAATTATATGTCACCATATCCGCCCAAACCCCAATTTGGTCCAACATGAGAAAACATTTCTAGCATGATCTCTTCATCCCTTTTCCAAGGTTTAGAAGAGATCCAAGTATGAATAGCTTCTTTTCCAAGATAACTACTCAATTAGATGAAGATTGAAAGTTTTCTAGTAAAATCAAGGGAAAAGAAAGAAGAAGAATAATGAAAACTATTATTGATCCATCAAATTACAACAGAGCTCCCTAACCCAATGAAAGGGGTTTAGTTGTTCATAGCTCTGGGAATGGAAAGCAAAGATGGAGAGTACATTCTGAAAGTTAAACTAGAAGTGCAGAGAAAGTAAAATACAGAGAGTAATTCTAATAGTGTCCAAAAGCTTTTTCTCTAGTTCAAAGCTACTCCTACATATACTACTCTTCTGATCTTCTAGTTGATTCTTCAAGTCTTGGATATGGGCCTTTGGATCTTCAGTCGAAGCAGTTATCTTCTTCAGTGGGCTCAGCTTTACTTGCAGAGAGAGTGTGAAGTTGGCAGGGACTTTAGCTTAGGGCGTTAGTGTGTTAACGTTAAGTGAAAATGTGGGGTTGAGAACGTTAGTGACAATCACCTTTTTCACTAACGTTCCTAACCCAAAGTGGTCCATGTTAACTTCAACATTAGTGGTACTAACGTGACCACTAATATTGACCCTTGGCCCTTCGCAAACGTTACTGGGGTTTACCTTTTTTAATAACGTTGAGAGTACCCCTTTCTCCCTACGTTAGAGTTCACGTTAGAATAGTTAACGTGGCCTTTAACGTAGGCTTGCCAAATCTTCGAGAGCATTAGTGACACTTACCTTTGTCACTGACGCTTCAGAATGCCCCTACTTCCCATGTTAGAGTTCACGTTAACTAGGTTAACTTGACTTCTAACGTGGTATTGATAGCCATCTCCAACGTTAGTGACAAAGGTGAGTGTCACTAATGTTGGATCATCATCCCTTTTCTCCACGTTAGCTTCCACGTTAATGTAATTAACGTGGTAACTAACGTGGCTCATAGTGGCTCAATCCAACGTTAGTGACAAAGGTGAGTGTCACTAACGTTGGTGATTCTTGCTCCATTCAGGTTAGAGTCCACGTTAACTAGGTTAATGTGGCTTGTAACATAGCCAATATGGGCTTAGTCCAATGTTAGTGACAAAGGTGAGTGTCACTAATGTTGGCATCATCTTCTTCTTCCACGTTAGAGCTCACGTTAACTAAGTTAACGTGGCTCTTAACATAGCCAATTGCCCCTTTTGGAATGTTAGTGGCACTTACTTTTACCACTAACGTTGGAGTTCTACTTCTCTTCCACGTTAGCTTCCACGTTAACATAGTTAACGTGGCAACTGACGTGGGCTATGATGGCTCACGAAGGCGTTATTGGCGATCACTTTTCTCATTAACGTTGCAAGCTAGCCTTCATTTCACGTTAGTGGTCACGTTAGCTAGACTAATGTGGTTCTTCCTTGCTTCCTTTATCCTGAAATCAAGCAATAAAGTGCATCAAAGCTCTAATCCAAGTTATGAGACATGCATTATTCAATTTGTCCTTTAGTTCATGCATAATTCTCATGAAATCATGTAAAATTCACAATGTTTGCTTGAATCAAGATGTAAGTGATTATTTACCCAAAACTTGCTTATTTCCTAAGAAAATGCATGAAACTACCTTAAAACCATAAAGAAAAGGTCAGTGAAACTGGCCAAAATGCCCTGGCATCAGTAAAGTCAAAACATTGAGAAACAAGTTAATCAAGAAACATTCAACACCAAATTCAATGAGGCATAAAAGTCATAAGCTGAAACAAGAATGGAAAACCTCATGATCTATGTCACTTAATGTAAATTAGGTATGAATAGAATGAATCAATTCAGCCACATGGATTTAAAACCTTCAATCTTGTGAGTTTATGCAACAGAGGCTCAAAGTCTCAAAAGAGTTTCAAGTTATGGTCAATCTGAAAATTTATTCAAACTACTTAATGCATAGAAGTAAATCAGCATTATAAACAAGCAAAGAATGTGATAAGCATGACCAAAACTTCTAAACAAGTTCAAGAGGAAATTTCCAAACCCATTTAGCAAACAAGATTCTTTAAGACACAGAAATCCGTCTAATAGAATTTCGTTGCACCAACAAAATAATGTCATTTAATGAAACAAGGTTAGGAAAAATCCAGTAGCATTTCAATAGTAAATTGGACGTCCCCGGATAGCATAAATCACCAAAACAGGCATATGAATCCGCAACTTGCAACAAGCATGGTAAGAACATGGATTACATATGATTAAGCAGTAGTAATCTAAATTATGCAAGGAAACTCAGCAAGGCGGCATGTAAGAACCAAAAGCTTAGCACAGCCTTAACCAAAATCCAAAAATAGCAGCAACAACCATCATTCAACCAACATGCACAATTAAGCAAATAATCACAAACGGAGCACTTATCAGGCCTAGAATCCTCTAACCACATCCTAACTACCTAACCGCATACAATTCTATCTAACCTAACATACAAAGATAACTAATTAACTGATCTATTCTAATCATTAAAAAAAACTAATAAAATAGAGTAGCAACTGGGTAGTAGGAAACCTAGAAGCAGGGCAGAAGAAATAAACCGAGAAATGAAAAGGGAAGGTGAATGGTGCTGCTGCTAGTGATGGCGGCCTACGGCGGAGCTTGCAGCGGTGCTGAGACGATGCCGGGATAGAGCAGGAGTAGAGAGAGCAAGAGGGAGTGAGAGTGAGAAAAGAGAGAAGGATGGAAAGGAGGCGGAAGAGAAGGCGGCGCGGCGGTTGACGGCGGCAAAATTCGGTCGCCGGACGGGGTCGCTGGCTGGTTCAGGGGTTTATGGAGGAAGAGAGGAGGAGAGGGAGCATTGGGGAGAAGAGAAGTTGGGGTTGTGCAAATGCGCTATGGTCTTCGCGTGGATAGGGTTAATTAATTTGAATCCACACGAGCGCGCACTATGCGCGTCCGCGTGGGTGGTATAAAGAAGGTGGCGCGGAAGCGTCAAATGCGCTTGCGCGTAGATAGGTGATGCGGGCATGGGCGCGGACGCGTACGGTGCGCGTTCGCGCGGGTGAGTTGGGCCACAGGCACAAAAGTGGCCCAGAATTGGCATAACTCTCGGATCTTTGTCCTGGATGATGCAAAAACGAACCGACGCACGCGCGCACTGTGCGCTTGCACGTGGATGAGTTGAGCAATGATGGTACGCGGGGGCGCCAGGTGCGCCTACGCGTAGGTAGGGTAACGCAAAGGGGTGCGGACATGTCATGTACGCATCCGCGTGGCTTAAGGCCCAGAGTTGGCCCAAAAGTGGCACAACTCTCTGGTCCTTGGCCTGGAAAGCGCAAAATGCACAATCGGCGCGTGCACTGTGCGCTTGTGCGTGGCTTCTCTCTCTCTCTCTCTCTCTCTCTCTCTCTCTCTCTCTCTCTTTTTTTCAAAAGCACCAAGAAGAGCTCAAAATCCTCCTATCCTTCTTTAAGACTCAAAAACCAGCTAAAATGGAAAACCAACCATATTTTTGAAATTTTTGAGGATTTTCCAAATGATTTGAGGAAACTTGCAATCCAAGCAAAAACTCAAATTCAAAGAATCATCCTTATTTAAAGCATAGGATGTATAAACAACTCAGCAAGCCAAAACAGATATACTAAGGAATAGAGAAGCTACCTACATCGGAACTCAATTCATTCAATCATTATATCTACAAGAGATTGGAAAGAGATTACCATGGTGAGGTGTCTCCCACCAAGCACTTTTAGTTTAAGTCCTTAAGTTGGACATTTGGGAGGCTCCTTGTCAAGGTGGCTTATGCTTGTATTCATCCTTAAACCTCCAAGAGTGCTTATTCTTCAACCGGTCATCAGAATCTCCAACCATCTTCACCAAGCTTAGGTGAGGTTCTCTCCAAGATACGAGCTCCCAAAATTGGTTTTCATGTTGTGATCTGGGATCCCATATCTTATCTTCACACCCATCTTCGAATTGATCGCCGTGATTCCATCCGGATGACAAGAAAGCCGAATTCTCATGAAAGCACCAAACTACCCTCCTAGACCCATTTAATTGAGCACTACACCAATCCATGCTCTTTAATTTTGAGCTTCCAACCATAATTAGTCTAGATTTACAACGCCAACCACTAAACATCCTCCTCTTTCGCTTAATTCCACAAAGTATCCTAAGTTGGCCATCCGTCTCAAGCAAACCAAATCCAAGTGGGATAATAAATCTAAGAGTTAGAAGTTTTAACCACTCAAATGAAGGATTGGATGACAACCTAGGTGGAGGAGTTCCCAATGATCTTGACAAAGCACGCTCCACTCTTGTCCATCCTCTTCTAGAGGCTTCCACCACTTGGCAAGGTTTTTCAAGTTCCTCCTCTTGCCAAGCTTCCTCAAGTTCACATTCTTCTTCACCAATTTCTTCTATCTCTTCCCCATCACTCTCATCATAGATAGGAGGTTTAGTGAAGTCTACTTCATCATCAAGTCCAAGCATATTGGGGAAGGACTCTTCAAACTCGAAAGGGTCATATGTTGATGCGGAATTATCATATATAAGGGCTTGTTGCTTGGGACACTTCTTCCAATTCTTCATTCACAATATGCCTTGGAGGTTGCACATCCTCTTCAACATTGCTTTCTAGTCCACTGGGAGAAGGCTCAACAAGATCATTAAGGGGATTGATCAATGTGGACAAAAAATCACTAATGATGGAATCCACTTCTTGATTAAATTCCTTCAACTCTCTATCCACTTCCGCAACATCACTCTCCTCTTTAACATCCCTTCCAATCTCCGTAGAAGAGGGCTCTTCAACTTGAGATTCCTTTATGTGCTCAACATATCCTAAACATCCACCCACTACTTCCTTTTGTTCACTAATCTCTACCTCCTCCTCTTGTTGCACTTCTTGCTTTAACTTCTCTTCCTCACCATGGAGCTTCAAGTTCATTTCCTCACTAGGCTCCTTGATTGTTTCTCCACATTCAACAATGGGAGTACTTAGGATGCATGAGCTTAGGTGGGATGTTAGGTGACTCACGACTTCTACCATGCTAGCCATCTTTGCTCTTAACTCCTTAAACTTATTTTCATCCTCCTCTTGTCGCCTTATTCACATCATGAGGGCTCCTATTGTCATTGTTTGAGGGAAGGTTGTTGTAATTGGAAGGTGATTCATATTGATGAGTTTCTTGAGGTGGTGGGCGTGGACTTTGTAGTTCTTGGGAGTATTGGTGTTGGAATGGTGGTGGTTCTAGGTATGGTTGATATGGTGGTTGGTATGGTGGGTGCGGGTTGGGATCATATGGATGTGGATGGTGGTAGAAGGCTTGTGGGTGTGGTGTAGGGCTATGTTGAGGAAGGGGTTCATACGCATGTGGTGGTTGTGGTTGACAATGACAATAGGGGTCATCACACATATTGGATTCGTATGCATTAGGTTTAGGATTATACCCACAGGATTTCGGAGGAAGTTGTTGCCAAGAAGGTTGTCCATAAGCTTGGGGCTCCTCCCATCTTTGATTTCCAAATCCTTGATGCACATCCTCATTGAAGCTTCCATTTCCTACAACATAGTTTGAACCACACTCATAGCCAAAGTGATGAGAATTCATGGCGAAAGAGAAAATAAAAACAAATTCTAACAAGAAATAAAGAAAATCAAATCCTAAAACTAGCAAAAACTAACAAACAAACCCAAAAATCAAGCTATTCACAATATATACAATAGCCAATAACATAGCACCATTACAAGTCCCCGGCAACGGCGCCATTTTGATGATCGCGCTTCCTTATACGATATAGAATTTCCTCAATTTTGAATGAATTCTCGTTGCAAGTATAGTTCTACACCAACAAAGAATCCTCTCATGCAAAAATATTGGTTGTCACGAATAACAAACCCCAAATAAGAATTAACCGAAGTATTTTAACTCTGGGTCGTCTCACAAGAAATTGCAATGAAGTGGTCAATTATTGGCTATAAAAGAGCAAAAGAGTTTTGGTTTATAAGAGGAACAAGAAAAAGTAAATCAAGCAAGTAATTAAAGAAAGCAAGATAAAGAACTCTTGGCTAAGACTTAGGTAACTGAGATTACTATCCTTGTCAACAATTCAAATATCTACTCACTAAAGCCTTAAGTACGTAATATCTACTCCTAGGCTTGGAGTACATCGAATGGCTTTATCAACATCAATCCATAAGTCCCAACCTAGCTACTAATCAACTTAGTAGTAGGGTAGAGTCAATGGTTATCAAATTAATCCCCAAGGGTTCTGGAATTACCAATTCAATGAAGCCCAAGGACTCAAGATCACTCAATTCCTTTAGCCTAGGCCAAGGGTCAAGAGAACTACTCAAAAACTATAGGAAAAATTCTATCAAACATCTAATGTGTAATAAAAGTAAACATCACAAAATGCTAAAATTAAGGAAACCCATAACTAACATAAGTAAGAACTCAACAATATTAATGAAGACAAATATAAAAGAGACATGGAAACATAAAGTTGCATTAAAAGGAAATTAGATCCACAATGTTCATCAACATAAAAGAGAGCAAAATGGGAAATTAACATAACAACTAAGAAAGTCAAGATGTAGAAATGAGAAATTGTAAAAGAAACAAGATGAAATCAAGTAATTAATTCAAGATTCAAGACAACTCAACCTAATCCTAACCTAATTCCAGAGAGAAGAGGGAGCTTCTCTCTCTAGAAAACTAACTAAAGGCTCATGTTGACTAACTAATTGCTCTCCCCTTTGCTTGGACTTCAATTTTGCATGAAATACACTCAGAAACAAGTTGAATTTGGCCCTGGGCAGCTCAGAAATTGCCCCCAGCATTTTGCCTTTAAGTGGGTCACGTGCGAGTAACGGCGCGTATGCGCCGTGTGCGCGTGCGCGTCGATTGGCTATTTCTTCATCCGCGCATACGCGTCATGTACGCGTGTGCGTCGCTATGCGATGTCACTTTTACGCGCGCGTGCCTTGTACGCTTGCGCGCCCATTGATGCATTCCCAATTCTTGTTTCCTCATGCATTCTCCAATTTCTATACCTTTCTCCTCATTTCTTCCATCCAATACTTGTCTTATGAACCAGAAATCACTCAACAAACACATCAAGGTATCGAATGGAATTAAAATGAGTTAAAATTACCAAGTTAGAGGCCTACAAAGCATGTTTTTACACTTAAGCATAATTTAAGGGAGAATTACAAAACCATGCTATTTCATTGAATAAATGTGGGAAAAGGTGATAAAATCCCCTAAAATAAGCACAAGATAAACCACGAAATTAGGGTTTATCAACCCCCTTCTGAATACCTATAGGGGTTATTTATACTACTCCTAGCACTAGAATAAAGAAAATACAAAAGAGAAAAGAAATTTACAATTTGGAGGGAAAGGAAAACTCAATAAGCATGACCTTCTAGGCTGGCGTGTGATAGGCATTTGAGTGGCGTGCCACGCCCAGCTTGGCGTGCCATACCCCTCTTATGGCTTTCAGCATTGCTCTCTGGAAATTTACACTGGCATGCCACGCCCAGCTCCTGGCGTGTGATGATCGGATTTTTGATGGTTTAGAATTTCACTAATGAAATCTCGTTGTAAAGTATAGTTTCTAAACCAAAAATAATCCTTCCATACAAAAATTTGTTTGTCACAAGTACAAACCCCTAAATTTATAAACCGAAGTATTGGAACCTCGGGTCGTCTCTCAAAGGAATTGCAGGGTAGTGTTCTTGTTATTGGTTATGAATTGTATATTTTGGGGTTTTGGATAAGAAACAAGAAAAGTAAATGACAATGGAAATGTAAATGATAAAGCGGTCTTGGCAAGGTTTGGTGGTCAAGGATCTCTATCCTTATCACTAACCACAACATGAGAATTGGCAAGGATCAATCCCACTAAGTCATCCTCTAACTAGTAGTAAAGGAAAGTCAAGTGAGCTATATCAATCCAAGTCCATAAGTCCTAACTCTTCATCAATTCAATTAGTGAGACCTAGAGTTAATGGCTCCCAATCATCAATCACTTGGACATTAGTAACTCAAGAGTTCCTAAGTTACCTTCCCAAGCCAAGAGCATAAAATTCTACTCTAAAATCCAACCAAGCATTTTATCAAACACTTGGAAGGAACAAAAAGGAAAGCATAGAAAATTGACAACAAGAATAGAATCTAACAACAATTATTGCAAGGAATTAATAACAACAATCAAAAGAAACACAATTATCATGAATTACCTCAAATTGAATTGAAAGAAAATAGAATGAACAAAAAAAAGTAGATCTACAACAAAGCATAGAAACAAAGTAGAAGAAATTATAACAAACAATAGGAGAATGATGAATGAAACAACAAAGAATTGAAGAGTAGAAGTAGAAGAAAACATGAATTAAAATCTAGATCTAAGATTATTGACCTAAACCTAATTCTAATCCTAATCCTGGAGAGAAGTGAGAGCTTCTCTCTCTAAAACTAACTAAAACTAGATCTAATGTGTGTTGTTTGTCTCTTCATGTCTTTCCCTTCATTCCTTGGTCTATTTAGCCTTTTCCCGCCAAAAACTCAGCTCCAAATGGGGACAGAAACCCTCCAAAATTGCCAGGCAGGAGTTCTTCTTTAAAAATCACGTGCGGCCTTCGGCACGTACGCGCACAGCGCACGTACGCGTCCCTGGAGCATTTCGCAATCCGCCTGTAGGCGCATAGTGTGCGCGCGCGCCCATGGGCTTTTTCCAAATCTTTGGCTTTTCATTATTTCTCCACTTTGTATGCTTTCCTTCCACTCCTTTGATCATTTCCTAGCTGGTGCACGAAATTGTGATCACACTTTTCACAACTCTACACAACTAACCAGCAAGTGCACTGGGTCGTCCAAGTAATACCTTACGTGAGTAAGGGTCGATCCCACGGAGATTTTCGGCTTGAAGCAAGCTATGCTCATCTTGTAAATCTTAGTCAGGAGGATTCAAATGGTTATAAGGTTTTGATAATTAAAAGATAAATAAAACATAAAATAAAATAAAGATACTTATGTAATTCATTGTTGGAAATTTCAGATAAGCGTTTGGAGATGCTTTGTTGTTTCTGAACCTCTACTTTCCTATTGTCTTCTTCCAACCATGCGTGCTCCCTTCCATGGCAAGCTGTAGGATCCTCTCGGATGAAAAATACCAGGTACGGTTTCTGCACGGCTAATCAACTGTCGGATTTCTCGTCTCGGATGAAAAATACCAGGTACAGCTACCGCACGGCTAATCATCTGTCGGTTCTCACTAGCATCAGAATAGGATCTCTCTATCCTTTTGCACACTGTCACTGCGCCCAACATTCGCAAGTTTGAAGCTTGTCATAGTCATCCCTTCCCAGATCCTACTCGGAATACCACAGACAAGGTTTAGACTTTCCGGATCTCAGGAATAATGCTGCGAATTGGTTCTAGCCTATACCACGAAGATCCTAATCTCACGGACTCGGTCCGTGGATTAGACTCCCAAGAGAATATACTTTGGCTGTCGTCCAATGACTACGTTGAACATCATGTAGACCGCTTTGTAGTTGTCAGGCATGCGGATCTTGGCTAAGCGAGTAACGAAGATAGTGGGTGATTGTCATGGGTCACCCCTTCATTCTGACTTAATTCAATTAAGTACGAGAGTATATCTTGGAGAAGAAGTAAGTGTGAATTGAAAGAGAAACAATAATACTTGCATTAATTCATGAAGAAAAGCAGAGCTCCGCACCTTAATCTATGAGGTGTAGAAACTCCACCGTAGAAAATACATAAGAGAAAAAGGTCTAGGCATGGCCAAATGGCCAGCCTCCCAAATGGTATAAGATATGTTCCAAAACATACAAATACAATAGTAAAAAGTGCTATTTATACTAAACTAGTTACTAAGGATTACAGAAAATAAGTAACTAAGTGCAGATAGTGCATAAATCCACTTCTGGGGCCCACTTGGTGTGTGCTTGGGCTGAGCATTGAGATTTACACGTGCATAGGCCATTTCTAGAGTTAAACGCCAGCTTGGGTGCCAGTTTGGGCGTTTAACTCCAATTTTGGTGCCAGTTTTGGCGTTTTATGCCAGAAAAGGGTCTCCGGTGGGTGTTTAGACACCAGTTTAGGCCATCAAATCTCGGGCAAAGTATGGACTATTATCCATTACTGGAACGCCCAAGATGTCTACTTTCCAACGCAATTGAGAGCGCACCAATTGAGCTTCTATAGCTCCAGAAAATCTATTTCGAGTGCAGGAGGGTCAGAATCCAACAGCATCTGCAGTCCTTTCTCAGCCTCTTAATCAGATTTATGCTCAGGTCCCTCAATTTCAGCCAGAAAATACCTAAAATTACAGAAAAACACACAAACTCATAGTAAAGTCCAGAAATGTGATTTTTTCATAAAAACTAATAAAAATATAATAAAAAGTAACTAAAACATATTAGAAACTATGTAAAAACAATGCCAAAAAGGGTATAAATTATCCGCTCATCACAACACCAAACTTAAATTGTTGCTTGTCCCCAAGCAACTAAAAACAAAATAGGATAAAAAGAAGAGAAAATTCAATAAATCTCAAAAATATCAATGAAGATTAGTTTCAATTAGATGAGCGGGACTAGTAGCTTTTTGCTTCTGAACAGTTTTGGCATCTCACTTTATCCTTTGAAATTCAGAATGATTGGCATCTATAGGAACTCAGAATTCAGATAGTGTTATTGATTTTCTTAGTTCAGTATGTTGATTCTTGAACACAGATACTTTATGAGTTTTGGCCATGACCCTAAGCATTTTGTTTTCCAGTATTACCACCGGATACATAAATGCCACAGACACATAAATAGGTGAACCTTTTCAGATTGTGACTCAGCTTTGCTAGAGTCCCCTGTTAGAGGTGCCCAGAGCTCTTAAGCACACTCTTTTTGCTTTGGACCACGACTTTAACTACTCAGTCTCAAGCTTTTCACTTGACACCTTCACGCCACAAGTACATGGTTAGGGACAGCTTGATTTAGCCGCTTAGGCCAGGATTTTATTCCTTTAGGCCCTCCTATCCATTAATGGTCAAAGCCTTGGATCCTTTTTACCCGTGCCTTTTAATTTAAAGGGTTACTGGCTTTTTCTGCTTGCTTTTTCTTTTTCTTTCTTTTTCTTTATTTTTCGCCATTTTTTTCGCAAGCTTTGTGTTTTTCACTGCTTTTTCTTCCTTCAAGAATCAATTTTATGATTTTTTATATTATCAATAACATTTCTCCTTTTTCATTATTCTTTCAAGAGCCAACAATCTTAACATTCATAAAACTTCAATATAAAAAATATGCATTGTTCAAGCATTCATTCAGAAAACAAAAAGTATTGCCACCACATCAAAATAATTAAACTAATTTCAAGATAGAATTCAAAATTCATGCTCTTCTTTTTCTTTTTCAGAAAACATTTTTCATTTAAGAAAGGTGAAGGATTCATGGAATCATTCATAGCTTTAAGACATAGACACTAAACACTAATGATCATGTAATAAAGACAAAAAAATATAGACAGAACATAAGGCATAGAAACCAAAAAACTGAAAAATAAGAACAATGAAATTAAAGAACGTGTCCACCTTAGTGATGGTGGCTTCTTCTTCCTCTTGAAGAACCAATGGAGTTCTTGAGCTCCTCTATGTCTCTTCCTTGCCTTTGTTGCTCTTGTTGAGGTCCATGAGTGGGCTCTCTTGTTTGCTCCATCCTCTTTCTAGTGATGGAATTTTGAGATGAATCTCTCCATCTCCCATGACTCGGAGTTAGAAGCAACTGCCTTCCCTTTCCTCTTCCTAATGGTTATGGAAAAACAAAAAGCAAAGCTTTTTTTTCACACCAAACATAAAAGGTTTGCACATCCTCGAGCAAAATAAGATAGAAGGGAATAGGAGAAGAACGATGCAATTAATTTTGAAAACATATTAATGTATACAAGAAAAATTAAAAAGAGTTGAAAAGAATTTGAAAAGATATGTAAGTTTTGAAAACCTTTTGGAAGGAATTGAAAAGAATTAAAAAGAAATTGAAAGATGAACGTTTAATATTTGAAAATAGAAATTGAAAGATGAACGTTTAAAATATGTTTGATGCAAAAAAATTATGAATTAAAAATGAAAAATTAAAAAAATCGAATTGGAAACAAAATTACCTCCCTTGTGTCATCCTGGCGTTAAACGCTCAGCCAGATACCCTGGCTAGTGTTAAATGCCAGGATTCCTTCTTTACTGGGCGTTTTTCTAAACGCCCAGAATGCTGCTTGCATGGGCGTTAAACGCCCATTCTGCTATCCTTACTGGCGTTTAAACGCCAGTAAGCCTGTCCTCCAGGGTGTGCTGTTTTTGATGCTGTTTTTTATTTCGCTTTAATTCTACAGCTGTTTTTATGATTCCACATGATCATCAACCTAAAGAAAACATAATATGACAATGGAAAACAAATGTCTATAAAAATAAATATAATTAAATAACATTGGGTTGCCTCCCAATAAGCGCTTCTTTAATGTCAATAGCTTGACAGTGAGCTCTTAGAGAGCTTCACAGAAGCTCAGAGCTTAATGGTGGCCTCCCAACACCAAACTTAGAAGTTGAGTGTGGGGGCTCTGTTTGACTCTGTATTGAAAGAAGCTTTTCATGCTTCCTCTCCATGGTTACAGAACAAGATCCTTGAGCCTTAAACACAAAGTAGTCCTCATTCAATTGAAGGACTAACTCTCCTCTGCCCACATCAATTACAGCCCTTGCTGTGGCTAGAAAGGGTCTTCCAAGGATAATGGATTTATCCTCATCCTTCCCAGTCTCTAGGATTATGAAGTCAGCAACGATGTACAGGCCTTCCACCTTCACTAAGACATGCTCTACAAGTCCATAAGCCTGTTTCATTGATTTGTTTGCCATCTCTAGTGAGATTCTTACAGCTTGTACCTCAAAGATCCCTAGTTTCTCCATTACAGAGAGTGGCATGAGGTTTATTCCTGACCCCAGGTCACATAGAGCCTTTTCAAAGGTCATGGTGCTTATGGTACAGGGTATTAAGAACTTTCTGGGATCCAGTTTCTTCTGAGGAAATTTCAGTTGAACCAAAGCATTCAGTTCATTGATGAGCAATGGAGGTTCATCCTCCCAAGTCACATTACCAAATAACTTGGCATTCAGCTTCATGATTGTTCCTAGATACTGAGTAACTTACTCTTCAATAATATCTTCATCCTCTTCAGAGGAAGAATACTCATCAGAGCTCATGAATGGCAACAGTAAGTTCAGTGGAATCTCTATGGTCTCTATGTGAGCCTCAGATTCCTTTGGTTCCTCATTAGGGAACTCCTTAGTGGTCAGTAGACGTCCATTGAGGTCTTCCTCACTGGAAATCACTGCCTCTTCCTCTTCTATAGGTTCGGCCACTTTGGGTATATTGATGGCCTTGCACTCTCTCTTTGGATTCATTTCTGTATTGCTTGGGAGAGTACTAAGAGGGATTTCAGTAACTCTTTTACTCATCTGACCCACTTGTGCCTCCAAATTTCTGATGGAGGACCTTGTTTCAGTCATGAAACTGAGAGTGGTCTTAGATAGATCAGAGATTATGGTTGCTAAGTCAGAGAGGCTCTGCTTAGAATTCTCTGTCTGTTGCTCAGAAGATGATGGAAAAGGCTTGCTATTGCCAAACCAATTTCTCCCACCATTATTATTAATGAAGCCTTGATTAGGCTTCTGCTGATCCTTCCATGAGAAATTAGGATGATTCCTCCATGAAGGATTGTAAGTGTTTCTATAGGATTCTCCGATGTAATTCACATCCTCCATTGCAGGATTCTCAGGGTCATAAGCTTCTCCTTCTGAGGAGGCGTCTTTAGTACTGCCAGATGCAGCTTGCATTCCAGTCAGATTCTGAAAAACCATATTGACTTGCTAAGTCAATATTTTGTTCTGATCCAATATGGCATTCAGAGTATCAATCTTAAGAACTCCTTTCTTTTGAGTCATCCCATTATTCACAGGATTTCTTTCAGAAGTGTACATGAACTGGTTATTTGCAACCATTTTAATGAGTTCTTGGGCTTCTGCAGGGGTTTTCTTCAGATGAAGAGATCCACCAGCAGAGTGGTCCAATGACATCTTGGATAATTCAGACAGAACATCATAGAATATACATAAGATGCTCCATTCTGAAAGCATGTCAGAAGGACACCTTCTGATCAATTGCTTGTATCTTTCCCAAGCTTCATAGTGGGATTCACCTTCCTTCTGTCTGAAGGTTTGGATTTCTACTCTAAGCTTGCTCAACTTTTGAGGTGGAAAGAATTTGGCCAAGAAAGCATTGACCAACTTTTCTCAAGAGTTCAGGCTTTCTTTAGGTTGTGAGTCCAACCATATCGTAGCTTTGTCTCTTAATGCAAAGGGGAAAAGCATAAGTCTGTAGACCTCGGGATTAACCCCATTGATCTTAACAGTGTCACATATTTGCAAGAATTCAGCTAAGAACTGATGAGGATCTTCCAATGGAAGTCCATGAAAATTGCAATTCTGCTGCATTAGAGAAACTAGTTGAGGCTTCAACTCAAAGTTGTTTACTCCAATTGCAGGAATTGAGAAGCTTCTTCCATAGAAGTTAGAAGTTGGTGCAGTAAAGTCACCAAGCATCTTTCTTGCATCTCCACCATTGTTGTTGGGTTCAGCTGTCATGTCTTCTTCATTTTTGAAAATTTCTGTAAAGTCCTCTCTAGAGTGTTGTGCATTAGCTTCTCTTAGCTTCCTCTTCAGAGTCCTTTCAGGTTCAGGATCAGCTTCAATAAGAATGTCTTTATCCTTGTTCCTGCTCATATGAAAAAGAAGAGAACCGAAAGGAAGAGGAATCCTCTATGTCACAGTATAGAGATTCTTTTATGTGAGTATAAGAATAGAAGAATAGAAGAATGAGGTAGGGAGAGAATAAGAGGAATTCAAACACAGAGAGAGGGAGAGGGTTCCAATTATGAGTAGAAGAGAAGTGTTAGTAAATAAATAAAATAAATAGAAAGAGATGAGAGAGAAAGTATTCGAATACTAATTGAAAGAAAAGAAAAATATTTTTTGTTTTTATTTTAATTATAAGTTAGAATTCAAAATTTAAGAAAGGAAATAAAATAAAAATAGAATTTAAAACAATTACTTAATTAAAAAGAATTTTGAAAAAGTGGTTAGTGATTTTCAAAAACTAGAAGTGAAAAAGTAGTTAGGTGGTTTTGAAAAAGATGAGAAATAGTAAACTTTTTAAAATTAAAACAAACAAGTCAAGTGGTTAATGGAAAAAGATTTGAAAATAAATTTTGAAAAGATAAGAAGTTAGAAAAAGATTTTGAAATTAAATTTTTTTTAAAAAGATATGATTGAAATTTATTTTGAAAAAGATTTGAAAAGAAAATTAAAAAGATTTGATTTTAAAAATTAAAGTTGATGACTTGACTAACAAGAAACTAAAAGATATGATTCTAGAATTTAAAGATTGAAGCTTTCTTAACAGGAAAGTAACAAACTTGAAATTTTTTTTTGAATCAAAACATTAAATGTTAGCAATAATTTCGAAAAATTATGAAATAAATTTAAGAGAAAGATTTTGAAAATTAATTAAAAAAATTTTCGGAAAACATGAAAGAAAAATGAAAAAGATTTGATTTTTGAAAAAGATTTGAAAAGATAAAGTTTTTAAATCGAAATGTTGACTTGACTAACAAGAAACAACTAAATTTTGAAAATTTTTTACTAAGTCAATCCAAAATTTCGAAATTTATGAGTAAAATAAGGGAAAGATATTATTTTTGAATTTTGAATTAATGAAGAAAGAGAAAAACAACAAAATGACACAAGACATAAAAATTTAAGATCAAAACAAATAATGCATGTAAGAACACTTTGAATGTCAAGATGAACACTAAGAACACCTTGAAGATCATGATGAACATCAAGAACATATTTTTGAAAATTTTTAAGAAAAGAAAGACATGCAAGACACCAAACTTAAAAATTTTTGTACTAGGGACACTATGAATTCGAAAATGCATATGAAAAATAACAAGAAACACAAAACAAGAAAAATCATCAAGAACAACTTGAAGATCAATGAAGAACACAATGCATGAATTTTCGAAAATCTAGGAAAAATTAAAAACATGCAGCTGACACCAAACTTAGAAATTTTTAATGTTTAGACACTATGAATTCGAAAATACAAATGAAAAACAAGAAAAGACACAAAACAAGAAAAATTAAAGATCAAACAAGGAAAATCATCAAGAACAACTTGAAGATCAAAGAAGAACACATGATGAATTTTCGAAAATTCAAGAAAAATTAAAAACATGCAATTGACACCAAACCTAAAATTTGACACAAGACTCAAACAAGAAACACAAAATTTGTTTTTTGGCTTTATGATTTTATTAAATTTTTTGTATATTTTTCGAAAATTTATTTTGGAAAAAGATAAATAAGAAATTCAAAATTTTTAATAAGAATTCCAGGATTCGTGCAATGTTAGTCTAAAGCTTCGGTCCAAAAGAATTAGACATGGCCAAATGGCCAGCCAAGCTTTAGCATAACAATTACAGACATGTCCTTTCTGTAATGGAAAGTCTAAAGCCTCGGTCCAAAAGATTAGGCATGGCTTAACAACCAGCCAGGCTTCAACATATCTCATGAAACTCTAGAATTCATTCTTAAAAAATTTTTGAATTTTTTGAAAACTAAAATATTTTTTTCTTTTTTTTTCAAAAATAAAAATAAAAAAAAACTTAAACATAAAATAAAATTACTGAATCTAAGCAACAAGATGAACCGTCAGTTGTCCAAACTGGAACAATCCCCGACAACGGCGCCAAAAACTTGGTGCACGAAATTGTGATCACACTTTTCACAACTCCACACAACTAACCAGCAAGTGCACTGGGTTATTCAAGTAATACCTTACGTGAGTAAGGGTCAATCCCACAGAGATTGTCGGCTTGAAGCAAGCTATGGTCATCTTGTAATATTAGTCAGGAGGATTCAAATGGTTATAAGGTTTTGATAATTAAAAGATAAATAAAACATAAAACAAAATAAAGATACTTATGTAATTCATTGGTGGGAATTTCAGATAAGCATTTGGAGATGCTTTGTTGCTTCTGAACCTCTGCTTTCCTATTGTCTTCTTCCAATCATGCGTGCTCCCCTCCATAGCAAGCTGTAGGATCCTCTCGGATGAAAAATACCAGGTACGGTTTCTGCACGGCTAATCAACTGTCGAATTTCTCGTCTCGGATGAAAAATACCAGGTACAGCTACCGCATAGCTAATCATCTGTCGGTTCTCACTAACGTCGGAATAAGATCTCTCTATTCTTTTGCACACTGTCACTGCGCCCAACATTCGCAAGTTTGAAGCTCGTCACAGTCATCCCTTCCCAGATCCTACTCGGAATACCACAGACAAGGTTTAGACTTTTCGGATCTCAGAAATGCTGCCAATTGGTTCTAGCCTATACCATGAAGATCCTAATCTCACGGACTCGGTCCGTGGATTAGAGACCCAAGAGAATATTCTCCGAATGTCATCCAATGACTATGTTGAACATCATGTAGACCGCTTTGTGGTTGTCAGGCATGCGAATGTTGGCTAAGCGAGTAACGAAGATAGTGGGTGATTGTCACGGGTCACCCCTTCATTCTGACTTAACTGAATTAAGTACGAGAGTATATCTTGGAGAAGAAGTAAGCGTAAATTGAAAGAGAAACAATAGTACTTGCATTAATTCATGAAGAACAGCAGAGCTCCGCACCTTAATCTATGAGGTGTAGAAACTCCACCGTAGAAAATACATAAGAGAAAAAGGTCTAGGCATGGCCGAATGGCCAGCCTCCCAAATGGCATAAGATCTGTTCCAAAACATACGAATACAATAGTAAAAAGTGCTATTTATACTAAACTAGTTACTAGGGATTATAGAAAATAAGTAACTAAGTGCAGATAGTGCAGAAATCCACTTCCGGGGCCCACTTGGTGTGTGCTTGGGCTGAGCATCGAGCTTTACACGTGCATAGGCCATTTATAGAGTTAAACGCCATCTTGGGTGCCAGTTTGGGCGTTTAACTCCATTTCTGGTGCCAGTTCTGGCGTTTTACGCCAGAAAAGGGTCTTTGGTGGGCGTTTAGACGCCAGTTTGGGCCATCAAATCTCGGGCAACGTATGGACTATTATACATTGCTGGAAATCCCAAGATGTCTACTTTCCAACGCAATTAAGAGCACACCAATTGGGTGCAGGAGGGTCAGAATCCAACAGCATCTGCAGTCCTTTCTCAGCCTCTGAATCAGATTTGTGCTCAGGTCCCTCAATTTCAGCCAGAAAATACCTGAAATTACAGAAAAACACACAAACTCATAGTAAAGTCCAAAAATGTGATTTTTGCATAAAAGCTAATAAAAATATAATAAAAAGTAACTAAAACATATTATAAACTATGTAAAAACAATGCCAAAAAGGGTATAAATTATCCGCTCATCACTAGCCCTTTTCAATCTGAAATCACTAGCAAACACATCAAGGCATCTAGTGGAATCAAAGGAAGATAAAAATCATCAAATTAAAGTTCTAAAAAGCTTGTTTTCACATCTAAGCACAATTAAGGAGACAATCACAAAATTATGCTATTTCATTGAATAAATGTGAGGAAAGGTTATCAAAATGCTCTAAATTCAACATAAGATAAATCCTAAAAAGGGGGTTTGTCAGCATGCCACGCCCATGTAAAAGCTTTGGGATTCTTCTCAAGAAATCAATACTGGCGTGCCACGCCCAGCTCTTGGCATGCCACGCCCATACATTTTTATGGCGTTTGTTCCAAGTGGTACGCCAGTTTCACACGCCCAACTTTGTTTTGTTGTTTTCTTCCGTTTTGTTGCTCTTTTCACCTGAAATTCAGCACAAACCCATTTCAAAGCAATGTACAATAATATTCATCAATTAATTCATAAATTGCAATGATTAAATGAGATTATGCTCTTTTATGGTCCTTTTTAGGCAAGAAAAAAGGGTAGATGATTGGTGCACGAATTGTGAATCACACTTTTCACAACGCGTACCACTAACCAGCAAGTGCACTGGGTCGTCCAAGTAATACCTCACGTGAGTAAGGGTCGAATCCCACGGAGATTGTTGGTTTGAAGCAATCTATGGTTATCTTGTAAATCTTACTCAGGAAGTCAATTATGTTTATCAGTTGAATAAAAACGAAAAACAGAGAAAGTAAGAACAAGGAATGAGTCCACCTTAGTGATGATGGCATTTCCTTCTTGAGGCACCAATGATGTTCTTGAGCTCTTTTATGTCTCTTCCTTGCTTTTGTGGCTTGATTCCTAGTGATTTTTGGTATTTCTATCCTCAGTTGCTTCCAATAATTATGTGGAGGGAAGTGCATCCCCTGAGGTATCTCTTGATTTGCAGCCACATGTTCTACCACTGAGCTATAGATCCTTTACATAATTGTTTTACCACACCAAACTTAGAATGTTGCTCGCCCTCAAGCAAAAGAAGAGGGAATAGATGAAGAAGAAGATGTGGAAAGAAAAAAAACTAGGATTATGAGGAGGGAAGGTGGGGATCCTGTGGGGTCCACAGATCTTGAAATGATCCTGTGAGGTCCACAGATCTTGAGGTGTCAAGGCATTTACATCCCTGCACCAATGTGGGCATGCAAAATGCCCTTGCACACAACTCTGGGTGTTCAGCGCCAGGTTGGTGCCCATTTTGGGCGTTCAACGCCCATTTACTAGCCATTTCTGGCGTTGAACGCCAGAACCATGCTTGTTCTGGGCGTTCAGCGCCAGGATGTTGCCCATTTTGGGCGTTCAGCGCCAGAACCATGCTCTGTTCTGGCGTTGAACGCCAGACAGGTGCTTCCTCCAGGGTGTGGTTTTTCTTCTGCTGTTTTTGATTCCGTTTTTAATTTTTAATATTTTTTTTGTGACTCCACATGATCATGAACCTAATAAAACATGAAAAATCATGAGAATAAATAAAAATTGGGTTGCCTCCCAACAAGCGCTTTTTTAATGTCCTTAGCTGGACTTTGCTGAGCTTTTAATCTAGCTTCAGCCTTGAGCATTCTTGCTCAGTGTTGCCTTCAAGATAATGCTTGATTCTCTGTCCATTAACAATGAACTTCTTGTCAGAGTCAATATCTTGAAGCTCTACATAACCATATGGTGATACACTTGTAATCACGTATGGTCCCCTCCACCGGGATTTCAGTTTCCCGGGGAATAGCCTGAGTCTAGAGTTAAACAACAGAACCTTCTGTCCTGGTTCAAAGATTCTAGATGACAGCTTTCTGTCATGCCACTTTTTTTATTTTTCTTTTTAAAGAGATAGGGTTCATCCCACAAGTAGTACTTTGCATCAGTGACTAATTTCTTCTTTTGTATTCTATTGTACTCCTTGGGTATGAACCGTGCAGCTTTATAGTTCGCAATATCGGCAAACCAAGGTGCTTCCTGAATGGCAAATAGATGCTCATCAGGGAACGTCTCAGAGATCTCAAGAAAGGGGAAGGACGTCCCTTCCACTGGCTCTATTCGGGACAGATGATCAGCCACTTGGTTCTCTGTCCCTTTTCTGTCTCTTATTTCTATATCAAACTCTTGCAGAAGCAATACCCATCTGATGAGCCTGGGTTTTGAATCCTGCTTTGTGAGTAGATATTTAAGAGCAGCATGGTCAGTATACACAATCACTTTTGATCCTACTAAGTATGATCTGAACTTGTCAATGGCGTAAACCACTGCAAGTAGTTCTTTTTCTGTGGTTGTGTAATTTTTCTGGGCATCATTTAGAACGCGACTGGCATAATAAATGACATGCAGAAGCTTGTCATGCCTCTGTCCCAATACTGCATCAATGGCATGATCACTGGCATCACACATTAACTCAAATGGCAATGTCCAGTCTGGTGCAGAAATGACTGGTGCTGTGACCAGCTTAGCTTTCAGCGTTTCAAATGCCTACAGGCATGCTATGTCAAACACAAATGGCATGTTAGCAGCTAGCAGATTGCTTAGAGGTTTTGCGATTTTTGAAAAATCCTTTATAAACCTCCTATAGAATCCTGCATGCCCCCCATTTGGGTGTTCAACGCCAGATTCTTGCCCATTTCTGGCGTTGAACGCCAATCCTGCCTTGTTTCTGGCGCTGAACGCCACTTTTGGGCATGGTCTGGGCGTTCAGCGCCAGCCTTCCACCCATTTTCTGGTGTTTTACTGCCAGAATTATTTTTCCCTGGGCTCTTACTGTCCTCAGGTGAATCTTTGGTGGGTCGCTCATTTCTTGAATTTTTGATGCCCTGAGGTGGGGTATTTAATATTTTCCCACTTCTTAATTGAACTGCTTGGCATTCTTCTGCTATTTGCCTTGATAGCTGCTGCTTTGTTTGCTTAAACTGTTCGTCCATATGTATATTAGCTATCCTTGTCTCCTGTAGCCTGTCTTTGAATTCAGCTAGCTGCTTTGTTAGAAAATCCAATTGCTGATTGAATTCAGCAGCTTGTTTTACAGTACTGAATTCAGCAGTCACTGTTTTAACCTCTTCATTCATGGAAGGGTTGCTGCTTAGATACAGATGCTGATTCCTGGCAACTGTATCAATGAGCTCTTGAGCCTCTTCAATTGTCTTTCTCATATGGATAGATCCACCAGCTGAGTAATCTAGAGACATCTGAGCTCCTTCTGCAAGCCCATAGTAGAAGATGTCTAACTGAACCCACTCTGAAAAAAAGAACACCAAACTTAAATTTTTAGAAAACCACCAAAATTTTCGAAAATCAAAGGGAATTCAACAAGAAAACACCAAACTTAAAGTTTGGCACACAATTTAATAGAGAAAATATTATTTATGAAAAAGAAGGTTTTGAAAAGAGTATAAAAGATTCTAACCCAATTACCAAGAACACAGATTAACGCTCTAGCCAAATGAGTTATGGAATTTTCAAAAATTTTAAGAAAGATTATTTTTGAAAACACCAAACTTAAAGTTTGGCATAGGATTTAATAGAAAAATTATTTTTGAAAAAGGTTTTAAAAAAAATATGATAGCCAATTACCATGAACATAAACACCACGTTCTAAATAACTGAGCTATAAATTTAAAGTGTTTTAACAAGGGATAAATACTAAAAGACTCTAAACCAAAAAGAAAGATTTTTTTCCTAATCTAAGCAACAAAATAATCCGTCAGTTGTTCAAACACAAACAATCCCCGGCAACGGCGCCAAAAACTTGGTGCACAAAATTGTTACTCTCTTACAATTTCGCACACATGACCAGCAAGTGCACTGGGTCGTCCAAGTAATACCT
>NC_029792.2:52976634-52976717 GCF_000816755.2 Arachis ipaensis
GTGCAGAAATTCACTTCTGGGGCCCACTTCTGTGTGCTGGGGCCCACTTGGTGTGTGCTGGGGCTGAGACTTAAGCAATTCAC
>NC_029792.2:52976801-52986198 GCF_000816755.2 Arachis ipaensis
ATTTGCTCAGCTCCTTCAATTTCAGCCAGAAAAATACCTGAAATTACAGAAAAACACACAACTCATAGTAAAGTCTAGAAATATGAATTTTTCCTAAAAACTAATAAAAATAGACTAAAAACTAACTAAAACATACTCAAAACTATATTAAATTATCCCCAAAAAGCGTATAAAATATCCGCTCATCAATGATGCAAGTCATCACAACACCAAACTTAAGCTTTGTTTGTCCCAAGCAAATCAATGTGAGTAGTTCTTAGATAAATTGAGACTTGACCTTGAATGTATGCAAACATTACTAAGGATAGGGCTAAGTATTTAACACATGCATGAATATTTTTGTTTCAATGTCATAAAGAACTTCTAGATCCTTGAGGGTTCTTCCAAGTATAAGCTTCAGGGGCCCTTTTTATTGATTGTCACCTTGAAGCAGTAAGAGTTATTCCATTCTCTTTTGGTTGTTCTTTCCTTTTCAATTTTTCTTTTTCATTGACCACAACTCTAAGTGTTTTGTCTCAAGACGACGCTTTAGTTAGGCTTTCAATTAGCACTCCCAAACTAGTTGGCTTTAGGGTACTAAGTGTTGAAACAGCCCTAAGAATTCACTTGCCTAGGTCTCTTTTCTTGACACATGTTCACCACAAGCATCCACTAGGATTTCTAACTCTTTCGAGCTATTTAGTGTTTCTTTCCATCCTAGTAGTTGATGCGCAGTGCCTTGGGTCTTTATTGCTTACTACTTCTTAGTTCTATGGATATTCACAGGACACCCCTTAGCCTCTACTTGTCATACCTTCTAAGCCTAGTTGCTTTTCATGACTCATTTTCTTTTCAGTTCATTCAAGGTTCTATACTTAGTTCCTTATCTCTTAGTTTTTGAATGGTCTCTCTTGGTCTTAATCTCTTTTACTCTTGTTTTTGTAACAACTCGCAATGACTCTTATGGAAACAACTATTCTTTTATCGATGTTGATGATACTTGAAATAATATTACATTTTCTTTCATGTAATTCAAAGGATTCATAAAAGACTTCAGGCATAAGAAAACTAGGCTTTAAACATAAACTATCCTAACATTGCAACTTATTATTAAACAGAAATTTAAACATAAAGAAAACTAAACAGAAATTCAGAAATTTGAGAGTGTCAACCATGGGACATAACAACCTTGAGCAGCTTCAGTTCATTGACACTTTTCCTTTGTCTTTCTTCTTGGAGGGGGAAGAGTCATCTTTCTTTTTGGAGGATCCCTCTTGTGCCTTTGTGTCCTTGGACTTGGGCTTCTAAAATTCCAGCCTTCTCATGTAGGATTGTACATTTTCTTTGTGCTGGTATGCAATTTCTTCCTGCCTTGCACTGAGTTCTTCCATCTTTTGCATGTAGGTTGGATAATTGGGATTCATGTTGGCTACTGCATTGCACAAGTAGCTCAATTTTGTTTGTGCGTAGCAGTCATATTCCCCTCTTACTATGGTTCTTGCTTTATAAAGATGCCTAAACTCAGCAAGGCTCCCCATTTGACAATGTTATTGTTCCAGAATTATTCCTAGGTTGCCTTGCATCTCTCCCCAATTGATCTGATCTTGCTGCTCCTTTATTTGTTCCATACTCCCTTGGAGTTGTTGTATGTTCTCATTTACTTGGTCCCATTGTTTTTGTTGATCTTTGAGTTGATTGACATCCTCTCTTTGGTGGTGTATGTCTCCTTTCATTTGGTGTATGTCTCTTTACAATTGCTCCCAGTTAAAGCCTTCAGGAAATTGTTGGTATTGTTGGTATGGTGGTGGTTGGAGTGCTAGGTAATGTGGTTGCTCTTCAGCCCCTTCTTCTTATTGTGGTTGCCCTTGTGGGACATGAACATGAGCTCTATGCTCCCTTCTCCTCTCAAGTGGGTTGACAGCTACCACTTTGGCCATCTTCTTAGTAGTTTTGGGCTTTTCTTGTTCCACTAGCACTTCATCAATAATCTTCTCAACCCCTGCTTTATCACACAGCCTTTGAATGATGCTGGAGAATATCAATTTTTTGCTATCCCTAATGCTTTTCAGCACCCTATTAATGTTGTTGGCAATCATCTCCCCAACATTCACATTCTCACCTTTCATGATGCTGTAGATGAGCACAGTCCTCTTCAATGTTACCTCAGAGGTGTTGGATGTTGGGTTGAGAGATCTCCTTGCAAAATCCAGCCACCCTCTAACTTGGGGGATCAAATCCCTTATTCTCAACTGGTTGGGTCTCCCATCCTTGTCATTTATCCGTTGCACATTCAGCACACAAATCTCATTGAGGATTTCATCAAATCCTGGGTCTTGTTGCTTAATCCTCTCTTCATAGCTCCCAGTGGAGTTTGTTTGCTTCACCATTAGCATCCTATCTATGTTAGAGGGGCTATAATCAATGGCCATCCCCCTCACATAGCTAAGATAGCCATAGGGTTGCCCTGGCTGAGGTACAGCATTGCCATAGAATTCTCTAACCATGCTTTTTACCACTTTCCTTGGTGGGTTGCACAAGAGTGCCCATCCTCTGTTGTTGATTTTCCTGTTGATCTCAGGGTGTCCGTTTCTCCCCACTTGGAAGCCAACCTTCAGAATGATTTACCTCTTACTCACCGCAACCATAAAATTGGTTTTGGTTGAATGAAGAGAGGAACTTGTATTCATTGTGGCTTGTGGATCCTGAGGTTGGTTCCTTGGTCTTTCTTTTCTTTGATGATGAGGCTCTTGGTGGTGCCATTGGGTTGAGAAAGGGTGTTTGATGGGTTAAAGAAAGTTGGAGAATATTGCAAAAGAGTAAGCAAAACACAGTTTTGCTTCAACACCAAACTTAGGACTTGATTGTCCCAATCAAGAAAAGGGAAAGAAAGGTAAAGAAAATAGGAGGGGAAGAGTGTGGAGGTTCTTTCGTGTACGAGGTTTGGGTTCAAAGTGTGAAGGAAAGTGGGAAAGTGAGGGGCTTTTTATAGGGGTGGGAAGTGTGGTCTGGATGGTGGGAAGTGAAAGCACTTCAATGTTTTCTTATTTAGGGAGTGGCGCCTAGCGTGGGAAGAGGCGCCAATCATTATCCCTTTTGGCTTCCTGCATGTGTTGAGTTCCAAAGTGCAAGTACACTTTGACTTCTTGCTTTATGAGCTATCAATCATGTGGGTCCCATTCTTTCACCTGAAAATAAAACTGAAACCCCATCAGTAATGGAAAAAGAACCTTTTACATTCCTTATAGTGTGAGCCAATGAAATTGCAACTGATGAGTGTCCCTTGGGACACCAAACTTAATCCCATTGCATCTAATAAATTGGGTTATCATTGGGTTTTTAATGTGTTCATAAGGGTGAAATAATTCTAATCCTTTCACATTCCTTCACTTCTAAGCCCTTCCGAACACATTTAAAACCAACTTTCATGCACCCACCAATTTATTAAATGCTTTCAGCTTGAATGGTATTGGGCTTGCTAGGTGATCTTCGTATGGTGGTGGCCACACCAAACTTAATATCCGGGCTTACTTTTCAAAATTTAATTCATTCAAATGGTTGTAAGCCTAGATTAAATGGGTTGGTGGCCACACCAAACTTAGCTTTTTAGCTAGTTCTCAGCCCAATTACTCATCATCAGTAGATATATTCATCAACTTGCACTTTCAGAGAAAAAGAAAATAAATTGAAGATTTCCTAACTACCAAAACTGATATTTAAATTTCCTAATCTACCACCTACAATCTACCTTTAGAAGGCAGTGAAACAAAAAATATTAAACTGGGACTTAAACTACCTAACTTAACAATTTTAAGCTACTTCTAAGAAAGCAATAAATCAAAAGGATATAAGCGTTGGGGTGCCTCCCAACTAGCACTTCTTTATCGTCACTAGCTTGACGCTCTTCCCTCTTTAGCTGAGGTTGTAGCTCACTGTCTGCTCATCCAGTGAGTCTCCCAAGTAATGCTTGAGTCTATGGCCATTCACAGTGAAAGTTCTTTGTATTTTGTCCTCCATAAGCTCTACATGACCATAGGGAAACACCTTGAGGATGGTGAAGGGTCCAGACCATCGATACTTAAGCTTTTCTGGGAAGAACTTGAGTCTTGAATTATACAGTAGCACTTTCTGACCTTCTATGAACTCTCTCCTTGCTATCTTTTAATCATGCCATTTCTTTGTGTTTTCCTTGTAAATTTTTGCATTCTCATAAGCTTGATTTCTGAATTCTTCCATCTCATTGAGTTGCAATAGCCTCCTTTCTCCAGCAGCTTGATCATCAAAATTCAACATTTTTAGAGTCCAGAATGCTCTGTGTTCAAGATCAATTGGTAGGTGAGAATCCTTACCAAACACCAATTCGTATGGAGACATCCCAATAGGTGTTTTGAAGGCTGTCCTGTAGGCCCATAATGTATCATCTAGCTCCTTAGACCAATCCTTTCTTGAGCTTCCAACAGTTTTTTCAAGGATTCTTTTGAGCTCCTTGATGAGCAGATAATTTATACGCTTTTTGGCATTGTTTTTAGTATGTTTTTAGTAGGATCTAGCTACTTTTAGGGATGTTTTTATTAGTTTTTATGTTAAATTCACATTTCTAGACTTTACTATGAGTTTGTGTATTTTTCTGTTATTTCAGGTATTTTATGGCTGAAATTGAAGGAATTGAGCAAAAATCAGATTCAGAGGTTGAAGAAGGACTGCTGATGCTGTTGGATTCTGACCTCCTTGCACTCAAAGTGGATTTTCTGGAGCTACAGAAATCAAAATGGCTCGCTTCCAATTGCGTTGAAAAAGTAGACATCCAGGGCTTTCCAGCAATATATAATAATCCATACTTTGGCCGAGTTTAAATGACACAATTGGGCGTTGAATGCCAGTTCTACACTGCAATCTGGAGTTAAACGCCAGAAACACGTCACGAACCAGAGTTGAATGCCGAAAACACGTTACAACTTGGCGTTCAACTCCAGAAGAAGCCTCTGCACGTGTAAACTTCAAGCTCAGCCCAAGCACACACCAAGTGGGCCCCGGAAGTGGATTTATGCATCAATTACTTACTTCTGTAAACCCTAGTAGCTAGTTTAGTATAAATAGGACTTTTTACTATTGTATTTAGAACATCTTATGATTTTTAGTTCACCTTTGGATCATATTGATTCCGTTTGGGGGCTGGCCATTCGGCCATGCCTAGACCTTCATTACTTATGTATTTTCAACGGTAGAGTTTCTACACTCCATAGATTAAGGTGTGGAGCTCTGCTGTTCCTCATGATTTAATGCAAAGTACTACTGTTTTCTATTCAATTCAACTTATTCCACTTCTAAGATATCCATTCGCACTTCAACATGAATGTGGTGATCGTGACAGTCATCATCATTCCCTATGAACACGTGCCTGACAACCACTTCCGTTCTACCTTAGATTGAATGAGTATCTCTTAGATATCTAATACAGGGGACTGAGTCTGAGTTATTAGTATCTACGTGGTATAAGTTAGAACCACTACAACAAATAAGGGTTTTCGCAACGGTCGAAAACCGTTGCCATAGATTGAAAAACCGTTGCTAAAACTTTAGGCAACGCTTTGGCAACGGTTTTTGACCTGTGGTATATGCGGCCATTACCAATGCTCATAGGCAACGGTTTTTTACCTAAGGCAACAAGAACCAAAAAAACCGTTGCCATAGTTACTAGCATAGACAACGGTTTTGACATCAATATTTTAAGAACGGTTTAGAACCGTTACTGGATAGGCAACGGTTTAGAACTGTTCTCTTGCATGATGTAACGGTTTAAAATCATAACTGGATAAGCAACGGTTTTAAATTGTTGTAATTTTGTTATTCACAAAGACAACGGTTTAAAAGCGTTGTCTTTGGTGTTATTTTTTTTGCAACAATTTTAAAACCATTTCCATTTTGTAACTACCTTAAACCACGGTTTTAAAACCATTATCTTTGGCAACTTTTGACAACGGTATTTTCTAATTATATATTTCTTTATTTACAATAGTTTTCTCATATTGCCTTGAAATTAATATTCCAACTAAGTTTTGGTGTCAATAAATTAATATTTCAACTATTTGAATCAAATCACTAAAGAAAACTAATTGAACATTTGATTTATAACGTATTCTATAAGATTCATACATATTTGTGACCTATAAAAAAAAGATTTTAGAAGTCAAATAAACTAAAATACTTTAAAATCACATAATAAAAGTGTAAGTCATAACAATATCTAATCATAAACAAAAGAGATTTGAGCTTCTTTGCATCCTCAATGCTTTCACCACAGCTCCCACTACAGCAACAACCCAACCACTTAATAAACCTGCACAACACAACCCAGGGGAAAAAAAGAAAACAAAGTATAATCAGAGAATTATAAATACCTCAAAAAACTAAACTTAATTGCACAAAATGAATGACAAATATACAAACAAGAGCAGAACCACAAGCTAGTAGGGTCATCCCCATATTTCCAAACAACCACAAAGTCCCAGGCTTTGGCTTCAACATAGGGCCTAAGCCACTGGTGCACGAAATTGTGTTGTCCAGGCTCGAACAATCCCGGGTAATGGCTCCAAAGCTTGGTGCTTTGATCTTAATTTATAGTTGACACAAGCTCCAATCAAAGGGTCAGGCATGGCTTAATAGCCAGCCAAGCTTTAGTATGTAACTCAGATATGACACGCCTGACATTCCTTGCATTCAACAGCCAATTGGCTAAGAAAGACAAAGAAGCTCTTCTCTTGAGTATAAGGATTGAGACATGGCTTTACAGCCAGCCAGGCTCCAACATGCTCATGAAACACTAGAATTCATTCTTAAAAATTCTGAAGCCATAGAATAATTTATTTTTGAAAACATTTTTATTTATTTTTATTATTTTTTTTTCGAAAACAGATGAGAAAATTTTGAAAATATTTTTGAAAAATTTTTTTGAAAAGAAAATAAAAAGAAAATTACCTAATCTGAGCAACAAGATGAACCGTCAGTTGTCCAAACTCAAACAATCCCCGGCAACGGCGCCAAAAACTTGGTGCATTAAAATTACATAAGTGGAAGGGCCAGGCATGGCCGAGAGGCCAGCCCCTCTGATCTAAGAACCAGGCGTCCAAAGATATCTCATACAATAGTAAGAGGTCCTATTTATAATAAACTAGCTACTAGGGTTTACATGAGTAAGTAATTGATGTACAAATCCACTTCCGGGGCCCACTTGGTGTGTGCTTGGGCTTGGGCTTGAGTGTTACATGTGCAGAGGCCATTTGTGGAGTTGAACGCCAGTTCCTGTGCCAGTTTGGGCGTTCAACTCTGGTTTTGGATCCTTTTCTGGCAAAAAGCGTATAAATTATCCGCTCATCAGCCACTCTAAAACTGCAGAATCACTCATTGTTTCTTTTTTTCTATGAATATAATGCAGCCTTTGTATCACTTATTATTATATATATATAGTAAGCTGATACAAGTTTTAACAATTTCACAATTTCACAAGCACATGGTGTGCACGACAATTTTCCAAACCAAATAATTGGGTGGCACAAGTGTATCATTCTATTCAATACAAATATATAACAGAATGTGTTTCTTTTAACATGCTCTACTCGAAACCTGCCACAAATTCTTTCATTAAAAAATCCAATAATAAGTAAATTCTAGTGTTAATGCACTCAGATCATGTAATATGAAAGATCTAAAACAAATTATTACCAACCTTTGCTCCAAGTAAATAAATAAACAAAAAAAAATATAGGTCATGTATAATCCATCATTTATTCCTCAAAATTATATAATCCGATATAAGTCGAGAAATCATTCCAAATGACTTTAAACATACATCCCCTAGGTATTTCAAACTGCAGAAGCTACCAAGCACAGGACATTTGCTTTTCTAAGAATACATTATTGCATGTAGAACAACACAAAACAGGCAAAACAAAGAGGATTTTATATACGTGTAAATGGTAAGTGTAGGCAAGACCAGCATAGGTGCTCAAACTTCTGGTTGATAACACAAGTGCTTTCTCATAATATGAAATTGCTTCACGGTACATCCTAATCGAATTTAGACAATGCAGGATTAGGACTACAACACTATCACAATGGTATTAACTATTTCTCATTACAAATAAGAAATAACAAACAACAGGATCAGCTTGATGGAAGGATATTTCATCCTTCACTCAAACTTCGAAACTACAGGTTGAAGAAATTGAGAAAAATAGAGTTTTCGGACAGGAAATTATGGGATACCAAAAGCAACTACCAAAATGATAAATTCGCTTCCATATAATAAACTTTCTTTTGGCTAACAATTCCAAAAGGGGACAACAAGAATTCATGTGAAATGACTAGACATTTATCAACTTACTTCAATTTTCTGTATGCATGAGCAAGGTTGACTATAGTTGGCTCCCACATTTCACTTAAAGAGTTTGGTATGAGGACTAATGTTTTTTTCAAACTACCACACTGCTTTCTTATACCTGAATCAGAAGACACAATTATTCATGCATACAGTAAATTAGAAATTATTACAAAAATTAGAATGCAAACACTAAAGAGTAAACATTAAATAATAGCACAGAAGTGAATCAAAACCAAAAATAGAATAGTAATAAATTACTGAATAAATAACAAATTAAATGCAAAAAATAGCAGCAGCTATCAGAACAGAAACCAGTGACAGGTAGTGACCAAAATACCAAATCAATATTCAAATCAAAACAGAAACCAAATCAATTAAACTCACAGAACAAGAGACACTTTAGTTACCTAAACAGAGGTTGAGCCACAATGAAGAGGCAGAGAACTAGTGACACGGCAAGATTCAGAAGCAGCGACGTCCAGAGGGACAACGGCGTGACAGCAGAAGTAGCAAAGCAGAAGCAGAAGCTTCGATGACGGCAGCTCACGGAGATAGGGACGCTCCTCCGCGACGGCGACGACGGTGCTGGCGCGGACTCCACGAACAGCGACGACGAGGGTTCCCTCCCTCCTCGCGTTCGGCCTCTCTCTCCCCTCATGAACTCTGCACGGCTCTGTCTTTCTTCCCTTCGTGACCGGTGGCTCGGTGGCAACATGGCGGTGGCGATGGGCTGAACGGTGACGACGTGACGGCGGCTCCCTCTCTTCCTCTCTTCGTCATCTCTGTATATGTGTGTCGTGTGGTGTGTCACTTGTGTGTTATGTGAGAAGAGGGGCCGCGAGGGGGTGTTTGGGGGCGGCATCTGAGGGTTGTGGGTTGTGTGTGTAATAGAATTAGGGTTAGATAAAAATTAGAGTTAGGTTAGGATTTGATTTAGGAATTTTTGGATTAATTAGAGTAGGATAATTTTAATAAGTTTAGGGTATAGAATATTAATTTAAAATTTAATTTAATTTTTTAAAATTATTTTTTAAAAAATATTAT
>NC_029792.2:52986746-53000746 GCF_000816755.2 Arachis ipaensis
ATCTAATAAATAAATAAATTAAATTTAACTCATAATAAGATTTTTCCAAAAATTATGGGTCTTACAAGCAACGACCACGGCGCGAAGAAGGGAAAAGCAGCAACAACCCACGCGGCGAGGACAACGGAGACGCAGTGACAACGCACCACGAACTGCTTCCTTCTTTGGCGCACCATAAACTGCGTGAAGCTGATTTTGTGCGACGATGATGGCAAGGCTCTGATGATGAGTGGTGGGTTATGGTGGGTTAGGGACTTAGGGCTAGTAAAGGAGGAAAAACACTAGAGCTCTGTATTTTGTTTTATAAGGAGTTTCTCAAAAATTTGTTCAAACGTAAAAAAAAGGTTAAATTTTAGAGCGAGAATGAAACAAAAAATAATATTTGTTATAAATTTATTTTCTTTATAAATAGTATTTGTTATTTATTTATAATAATAATTTTTGAATTTTCTACTAATTTAATATTTATAGAGAACTATTTTTATATGTATCTTTTAATTTGCATAATTATTTAAATATTAAAAAATTATTGCTTAATAAAAAACTTATTGTAATGGTTATAAAACCGTTCTTTAAAATAGTCAAAAAGAACGGTTTTATTTTATTGCTATAACTTAATGAAAAATTAAACTTCAACAGCAACATTATAAAAACTGTTGTCTAAAATCATCAAAGGGAACGGTTTTAAAGTGTAGCAACTTTGGCAACGGTTTTTAAGCGTATCTTTTGTATAATTATTTAAACAACATTAAAAAACCGTTGCTTAAAATCAAATTCTAGTAACGGTTATAAAACCGTTCTTTAAAATAGTCAAAGAGAAAGGTTTTATTTTGTTGCTATAAAATAATGAAAAATGAACTTCAATAGTAACACTGCAAAAAACCGTTGTCTAAAACTATCTAAGAGAACGGTTTTAAGGCGTTGCAGATTTTGGCATTGCTAAAGCCCATATTTGTTGTAGTGAACCCATGGATGGCCATTCCTGAGATCCGGAAAGTCTAAACCTTGTCTGTGGTATTCCGAGTAGGATCTGGGAAGGGATGGCTGTGACGAACTTCAAACTCGCGAGTGCTGGGCGTAGTGACAGACGCCAATCCTATTCCAGCATGATCGAGAACCTCCAGATGATTAGCCATGCCGTGACAGAGCATTTGGACCATTTTCACAGAGAGGATGGGATGTAGTCATTGACAACGGTGATGCCCTTACAGAAAGCTTGCCATAGAAAGGAGTAGGACTGATTGGATGAAGACAGTAGGAAAGTAGAGGTTCAGAGGAATGAAAGCATCTCTATACACTTATCTGAAATTCTCACCAATGATATACATAAGTATTTTTATCTTTATTTTCTGTTTATTTATTATTATTATTCGAAAACTCCATAACCATTTGATATCCGCCTGACTGAGATTTACAAGATGATCGTAGCTTGCTTCATACCAACAATCTCCGTGGGATCGACCCTTACTCACGTAAGGTTTTATTACTTGGACGACCCAGTGCACTTGCTGGTTAGTTGTGCGAAGTTGTGAAGTTATGTTTGGACCATGGTATTGTGCACCAGTTATTGGCACCATTGCCTGGGAGAGAACGAATAACAAATTTTACAACCTCAGAGTAACAATTTCGCATACCAAGTTTTTGGCGCCGTTGCGGGGGATTGTTCGAGTTTGGACAACTGATGGTTCATCGTGTAGCTCAGATTGGGTAATTTTCTTCTTATTTTGTTTTCAAAAAGTTTTCAAAAAAAAATTTTTCAAAAATATTTTCTTCTTTTTTGTTTTTCCCAATTAATATTCAAAAAAAAAAAAAATCTTTTTTAAAATATATTTTTCTTCAGAATTTTTAAGAATGAATTCTAGTGTTTCATGAAGCATGTTGAAGCCTGGCTGGCTGTAAAGCCATGTCTAAATTCTTTTGGACTGAGGCTTCAACTAATCACCTCAACGGATGTAATTTCATGCTGAAGCTTGGCTGGCCATTGGCCATGTCTAGTGTTTTGGACCGGAGCTTTCATTTGAAAGCTTGGCTGGCTAGTGAGCCATGTCTAATTCCTGGACTGAAGCTTTAGACTAAGAGTGCAAGATTCCTGGAATTCATATTAAAAATTTTGGAATCCTTATTTTTCTTTTCACATTAATTTTCGAAAAATCCAAAAAAAATTAGAAAATCATAAAATCAAAAATATTCTTGTGTTTCTTGTTTGAGTCTTGAGTCAATTTTAAGTTTAATGTCAATTGCATGTTTTAAATTTTGCATAAAATTTTCGAAAAATTCATGCATTCATAGTGTTCTTCATGATCTTCAAGTTGTTCTTGGTAAATCTTCTTGTTTGATCTTTGCGTTTTCATGTTTTGTGTCTTTTCTTGTTTTACATGTGCATTTTTGCATTCATAGTGTCTAAGCATCAAAGATTTCTAAGTTTGGTGTCTTGCATGTTTTCTTTGCATAGAAAAATTTTCAAAAATATGTTCTTGATGTTCATCATAATCTTCAAAGTGTTCTTGGTGTTCATCTTGACATTCATAGCATTCTTGCATACATTCATTGTTTTAATCGAAAATTTTCATGCATTGAGTCTTTTTCATGTTTTTCTCTTTCATCATTAAAAATTCAAAAATCAAAAAAATATCTTTCCTTTTTTCACTCATAAATTTTTGAAAATTTGAGTTGACTTTTTTTCAAAACTTTTTAAAATTTAGTTATTTCTTATGAGTCAAATCAAATTTTCAATTTAAAAATCTTATCTTTTTCAAAATCTTTTTCAAAAATCATATCTTTTTCATTTTTCTTATTTATTTTCGAAAATTTTAAAAATATTTTTTAAAAAAAAAAATCTTTTTCTTAATTTTACATCATATTTTCGAAAATATCATCAACAATTAATGTTTTGATTCAAAAATTTCAAGTTTTACTTGCTTGTTAAGAAAGATTCAAACTTTAAGTTCTAGAATCATATCTTATGATTTCTTGTGAGTCAAGTCATTAATTTTGATTTTAAAATTCAAATCTTTTTCGAAAATAATTTTAATCATATCTTTCTATCATATCTTTTTAAATCATATCTTTTTCAAAAATTTGATTTTAAAATATCTTTTCTAACTTCTTATCTTCTTATCTTTTAAAAATTGATTTTCAAAATTTGTTTCAACTAACTAATTAACTTTTTGTTTGTTTCTTATCTCTTTCAAAACTACCTAACTAACTATCCCTCTCTAATTTTCGAAAATACCTCCCTCTTTTTCAAAAATTCTTTTTAATTAATTAATTATTTTAAATTTTAAATTTAATTTTATTCCTCCTTTAATTTTCGAAAATCATTAACTCCTTTTTAAAATTTATTTTCGAAAACTTCTCTCTCTCATCTTATTCTATTTATTTATTCATTTACTAACACTTCTCTTGTTCTCAAATCACTGCCTCTATCCTCACTCTTGTGTTTGGATTATCCATTCTTCTTTACTCTTATTCCCTTTCTTCTTCTACTAACAATAAGGAACCTCTTTACTGTAACATAGAGGATTCCTCTTTTTTTCTTGTTCTCTTCTCTTTCATATGAGCAGGGACAAGGAAAAGAGCATTCTTGTTGAAGCTGATCCAGAACCTGAAAGGACTCTGAAGAGGAAACTAAGAGAAGCTAAAATACAACAATCCAGAGACAACCTTACTGAAATTTTCGAACAAGAAAAGGAGATGGCAGCCGAACCTAACATCAACAATGCAAGGAGGATGCTTGGTGACTTTACTGCACCTAATTCCAATTTACATGGAAGAAGCATCTCCATTCCTACCATTGGAGCAAACAATTTTGAGCTTAAACCTCAATTAGTTTCTCTGATGCAACAAAACTACAAGTTTTATGGACTTCCATCTGAAGATTCCTTTCAGTTCTTAACTGAATTCTTGCAGATCTGTGATACTGTTAAGACTAATGGAGTAGATCCTGAAGTCTATAGGCTCATGCTTTTCCCTTTTGCTGTGAGAGACAGAGCTAGAATATGGTTGGATTCTCAACCTAAAGATAGCCTAAACTCTTGGGATAAGCTGGTCAAGGCTTTCTTAGCCAAGTTCTTTCCTCCTCAAAAGTTGAGTAAGCTTAGAGTGAATGTTCAAACCTTCAGACAAAAAGAAGGTGAATCCAAGTAACTGACCAAAAAGTGTCCTTCTGACATGCTTTCAGAATGGACCATCCTGGATATATTCTATGATGGTCTGTCTGAATTAGCTAAGATGTTATTGGATACTTCTGTAGGTGGATCCATTCACCTAAAAAAAATGCCTGCAGAAGCTCAAGAACTCATTGACATGGTTGCTAACAACCAGTTCATGTACACTTCTGAGAGGAATCCTGTGAGTAATGGGACGCCTCAGAAGAAGGGAGTTCTTGAAATTGATACTCTGAATGCCATATTGGCTCATAATAAAATATTTACTCAGCAAGTCAATATGATTTCTCAGAGTCTGAATGGAATGCAAGCTGCATCCAACAGTACTCAAGAGGCATCTTCTGAAGAAGAAGCTTATGATCCTGAAAACCCTGCAATAGCAGAGGTGAGTTACATGGGTGAACCATATGGAAATACCTATAATCCCTCATGGAAAAATCACCCAAATCTCTCATGGAAGGATCAACAAAAGGCTCAACAAGGCTTTAATAATGGTGGAAGAAACAGGTTTAGCAATAGCAAGCCTTTTCCATCATCCACTCAGCAACAGACAGAGAACTCTGAACAAAATACCTCTAATTTAGCAAACTTAGTCTCTGATCTATCTAAGGCCACTCTGAGTTTCATGAATGAAACAAGGTCATTCATTAGAAATTTGGAGGCATAAGTGGGCCAGCTGAGTAAGAAGATCATTGAAACGCCTCCTAGTGCTCTCCCAAACAATACAGAAGAAAATCCAAAAGGAGAGTGCAAGGCCATTGATATAACCATCATGGCCGAATCCAAGGAGGAAGGGGAGGACGTGAATCCCAAGGAGGAAGACCTCCTGGGACGTCCAGTGATCAATAAGGAGTTTCCTTCTGAGGAACCAAAGGACTCTAAGGCTCATCTAGAGACCATAGAGATTCTATTAAACCTCCTTACGCCCTTCATGAGCTCTGATGAGTATTCCTCTTCTGAAGAGAATGAGGATGTTACTGAAGAGCAAGTTGCCAAGTTCCTTGGTGCAATCATGAAGCTGAATGCCAATTTATTTGGTAATGAGACTTGGGGAGATGAACCTCCCCTGTTCACCAATGAACTAAATGCATTGGATCAACTAAGATTGCCTCAGAAGAAACAGGATCCTGGAAAGTTCCTAATACCTTGTACCATAGGCACCATGACCTCTGAGAAGGCTCTATGTGACCTTGGGTCAGGAATAAACCTCATTCCACTCTCTGTAATGGAGAAACTGGGAATCTTTGAGGTACAAGCTGCTAAAATCTCATTAGAGATGGCAGACAATTCCAGAAAACAGGCTTATGGACAAGTAGAGGACATGTTAGTAAAGGTTGTAGGCCTTTACATCCCTGCTAATTTCATAATCTTAGATACTGGGAAGGATGAGGATGAATCCATCATCCTTGGAAGACCCTTCCTAGCCACAACAAGAGCTGTGATTGATGTTAACAGAGGTGAACTAGTCCTTCAATTGAATGATGACTCCCTTGAGTTTAAAACTCAAGGACATCCTTCTGTAAACATGGAAAAGAGGCACAGTAAGCTTCTCTCAAAACAGAGTCAACCAGAGCCCCCACAGTCAAACTCTAAGTTTGGTGTTGGGAGGCCACAACCAAACTCTAAGTTTGGAGTTGAACTCCCATATCCAAACTCTAAGTTTGGTGTTGGGTAGTCTCAACAATGCTCTGAACATCTGTGAGGCTCCATGAGAGCCCACTGTCAAGCTATTGACATTAAAGAAGCGCTTGTTGGGAGGCAATACAATTTTTATTTATCTAATTTTATTTTTATTTTTATTGTTCTTTCATGTTTCATTAGGTTCATGATCATGTGGAGTCACAAAATAAATAGAAAAATCAAAAACAAAATCTAAAATAGCAGAAGAAAAATCACACCCTAGAGGAAGGACTTACTGGCATTTAAACGCCAGTAAGGAGCATCTGGCTGGCGTTCAACGCCAGAACAGAGCATGGATCTGGCGTTGAACGCCCAAAACAAGCAGCATCCTGGCGTTCAAATGCCAGGAATGCACACTGAGGAAGGCTGGCGCTGAACGCCAGAAACAAGCATAGAACTGGCGTTCAACGCCAGAAACATGCTGCATCTGGGCGCTGAACGCCCAGAACAAGCATCAATTCGGCGTTTAAACGCCAGAGTTGCATGCAAAGGCATTTTACATGCCTAATTGGTACAGGGATGTAAATCCTTGACACCTCAGGATTTGTGGACCCCACAGGATCAACTCAGCAGCTGTGGACCCCACAGGATCTCCACCTACCATCACTCATTCTCTTTCCTCTTCTCATTCATCCTCTCTTCCCAATAAACACTCAACCCCAAAACTCTTCACCAATCAACTCAATCTCTCTTCCCTATTACCCCTTCACCACTCACATCCATCCACTCTTCCCCATAAACCTATCTCATAAACTCTACATACCTTCAAAATTTAAAATCAATTTCCCACCCAAAACCACCCCATATGGCCGAACCTTAACCCCCCTCCCTTCCCTATATAAAGCCCTCCATTCTTCTTCAATTTCACATAACACAACCCTCTCTTCCCCTTCTTGGCCGAAACACATCTCTCTCTCTCTCTCCTCCATTTCTTCTTCTTCTTCATCTATTCTTTCTTTTCTTGCTCGAGGGCGAGCAATATTCTATGTTTGGTGTGATAAAAGCATAAAGCTTTTTATTTTCCCACCATGGCACCTAAGACCGGAGAATCCTCTAGAAAAGGGAAGGGAAGACAAAAGCTTCCACCTCCGAGTCATGGAAGATGGAAAGATTCATCTCCAAAGCCCATCAAGACCACTACTATGATGTTGTGGCCAAGAAGAAGGTGATCCCCGAGGTCCCTTTCAAACTCAAGAGAAATGAGTATCCGAAAATCCGACATGAAATCCCAAGAAGAGGTTGGGAAGTTCTAACAAAACCCATCCAACAAGTCAAAATTCTAATGGTTCAAGAGTTCTATGCTAATGCATGGATCACTAGGAACCATGATCAAAGTAAGAACCCGAACCCAAAGAATTATCTCACCATGGTTCGGGGGAAATACTTAGATTTTAGTCCGGAGAATGTGAGGTTGGCGTTTAGCTTGCCTATGATGCAAGGAGATGCACGCCCCTACACTAGAAGGGTCAACTTTGATCAAAGGCTGGACCAAGTCCTCATGGACATATGTGTGGAAGGAGCTCAATGGAAGATTAACTCAAAAGGCAAACCGGTTCAACTTAGAAGACTGGACCTCAAGCCTGTGGCTAGAGGATGGTTGGAGTTCATCCAACGCTCCATCATTCCCACTAGCAACCGATCTGAAGTTACTGTGGATTGAGCCATCATGATTCATAGCATCATGATTGGAGAGGAAGTAGAAGTTCATGAAGTCATCTCCCTTGAACTCTACAAAATAGCCGAAAAGGCCTCCCCCTTGGCAAGGCTAGCTTTCCCTCATCTTATTTGCCATCTATGTTACTCAGCTGGAGCTTTCATAGAAGGAGACATTCCCATTGAGGAAGAGAAGCCCATCACTAAGAAAAGGATGGAGCAAACAAGAGAGACCACTCATGGAGCTCAATAAACACGTGAGGAAGCTCATCATCAGGAAATCCCTGAGATACCTCAAGGGATGCACTTCCCTCCACAGAATGTTTGGGAGCAAATCAACACCTCCCTAGGAGAACTAAGTTCCAACATGGGACAACTAAGGGTGGAACATCAAGAGCACTCCATCATACTCCATGAAATTAGAGAAGGTCAAAGAGCTATGAGGGAGGAGCAACAAAGACAAGGAAGAGACATAGAAGAGCTCAAGGACATTATTGGTTCCTCAAGAAGGAAACGCCACCATCACTAAGGTGGACTCATTCCTTGTTCTTAAAATTTTCTGTTTTTCATTTTCTTATGTTAAATGTTTATCTATGTTTGTGTCTTTATTACATGATCATTAGTGTCTAAGTGTCTATGCCTTAAAGTAGTGAATATGAATCCATCACCTCTCTTAAATGAAAAATGCTTTTAATTCAAAAGAACAAGAAGTACATGAGTTTCGAATTTATCCTTGAACTTAGTTTAATTATATTGATGTGGAGACAATACTTTTTGTTTTCTGAATGAATGCTTGAACAGTGCATATGTGATGCACGGAAAACTTGTCTCACAACAAATCTCCCTTCGGCAAGTATACCAAATTGTCGTCATGTAAAACTCACAATAGAGTGAGGTCGAATCTCACAGAGATTAACGGATTAAGCAATCAATGGTTAATTGATTATCCTAGTTAGACGAATCATAATGGAGTGATAAGAAGAAGAAGAATAAGAACTACACTTAATCCATTGAATCACAATAGAGCTCTCTAACCCAATGAAAAGAGTTAGTTGATCATTGCTTTACCAAAATAGAAAAGAAAGAAAGTGCAGAAAAGTAAAGATGAAGATTGAAACTGAAATTGAAACTTCAAAATTCATAAATGAAAATTACAACTAAAATGAAACTACTCCTAAGGAAGAAAAGAAGAGAAAAGGAAGAAGAGTGGTTGAGGGGAGGGGTCCGAAGACCCACTCCCCTTGGAGTGTGCCAATTCACAGAAGTTCGAATTGGTCTTCACTCTCTCCCCCTTCTTTCAATTCTCCAGAATTCCAGAATTCTTTGAATGTAAAAACTAAGGCCTTTATATAGGCTCTCCTAAATTACAAAATGAAAATAAAAGCAAATTACAATAAAATGAAAATTCCTATTCTAGATGCTTCTTGGGGTCTTGATTGGTTGACAATTGTGGGCTTGCTTGCTTGAGCTTTGAAGTGGACTTGAGAGAGAAGTGAGTTAAGTTGAGGCCCAGGTGCTAAAGTTAGTGCTAAAGTTAGCCACACTAACGCTACAAGTGTGGCGTTAGTGCTGAAGTTATTGTGGCTAACGTTGCACTTGCTGCCCAGTTGGTGTTTTTGGGGCTTAAAAGATGCCTCTTGTTTGTGCTCGAATTTTATACCCACTATAGAGTATTATATATCGTTGGAAAGCTCTGAATGTCAGCATTCTAACGCAACTGGAATCACTTCAATTGGACCTTTGTAGCTCAAGTTATGCTCTTTTGAAGTGGACATGGTCGCTGGCATATATGCCAACGTTACTGGAAATGTTGATTGCCAATAATGCTAGCGATTTTCATATTTTTGAAGCTCAAACTTAGTTTCCACCCCATACTATTATATATTGTTGGAAAGCCCTGGATGTCTACTTTCCAATGCTTTTCGAAGCGCATCATTTGGAGCTCTACAACTCGAGTTATACTTCTTGGAAGGTGAAGAGGTCAGTTGGCCAAAATACAGGCTGATACCATGTTCATCATTGCATATTCGGGGCAGGTTTTCTCCCTCAAATTTAGTGTCAACCATGTAGTGCCATATATGCTTGGAAAGCTCTGGAATCCTACTTTCCAATGCCACTGGATTCACTTCATTTGGAGTTTTGTGGCTCAAGTTATGCGTGTTTGAAGAAGGCATGGTCAGGCTGCCAGGTGGGACTTTTGCCCACGTTAACTACCACGTTAACTAAGTTAACATGGGAGTTAACGTGGCTCTTTGTGGCTTGTGTTGGCAACGTTAGTGACAATGTTTGGTGTCACTAACGTTGTCGACAACTTCTTCTTCTTCACGTTAACTTCCACGTTAACTAGGTTAACGTGGGAGTTAACGTGGCTTCTTGGGGATAGTGTATGTTCATCCCAACGTTAGTGACAATGTTTGGTGTCACTAACGTTGTCGACTACTTTGTTTCCTCACGTAAGCTTCCACGTTAACTAGGTTAACGTGGCTTAATGTGACTTGGCCAACGTTAGTGATAATGTTGAATGTCACTAACGTTGGCTTCCCCCCTTTCTTCTTAACGTTAGAAAAAAAGAAACTTTACCACCTTGTAGTTCATCTTTATTGTTGTTGCCCTTCTTCTCCTACTTTTTTCCCTTCCCACACCAATTTAGACTAATTGCTTGTCTTCAAGCAGCAAATAAAACAGTGGTGGTGGGGTCTATGATGGGTCATGAACGTCTTACATACTGAAATGTAAGTGATGTATGTGGTTAAGCAAGCAAAAATTAAGGATAACACTGCAAGCCTAAGAAGCAAAGGCATTATGATTATACAAACAAGTGGTGTTGCTGGATACATTGCATAGAAAAATAAGTGGCACACCAAACTTAGTGTGACACTTTCTCTTAGAATGGATGCAAGTATCCAGAAAGATTAAAAACAGATTGTTGCAGGGCAACACCAAACTTAGAATGTGATCATATGCCAATTTTATTTGGAAACAAGCTAAGTAAAGAACAAAATCACCAAGAGCCAAAGCTGTCACGAACAGGGGCTTCTTGGTGAGGCATTAACACAAACAGTTAGAGAGCATTGAAAATAAAGAACTAAAGCAATTACATGAATAAAGAAAAACAAAAGAAAATGTCTAATCTAGGTAATCAACCAACCGGTAGTTTATTAATCACAATTAATCCCCGGCAACGGCGCCATAAACTTGATACTCACGGAAACTTGTCTCGAAACAAATTTTCTTTGGCAAGTATACCGAATTCGTCGTCAAGTAAAAACTCACAATAGAGTGAGGTCGAATCCCACATAGATTAACGGATTAAGCAATCAATGGTTAATTGATTATCCTAGTTAGATGAATCATAATGGAGTGATAAGTAACAAGGAAATGTAAATTGACAGAAAAGTAAAGAAAGCAATAAAGTGCAGAAAAGTAAAATGGCAAGAAAAGTAAATGTAAGAACTAAAAATAAAATGAACATTGGGATCAAGAGATATTGCAATCCTCCAGATCAAGTTCATTCTCATCTCCTCCTCGATCAATGCACTCATTGATCTCCTTGGCAATCTTAAGTGATTGAATTACAATTTCTTGTAATTCAATCTCTCAAATCTTGATCAATAGCCAATTCCTTGGTCAATTGCTCATGAGAAGAGATGAAGTATGGTCACTGATTATACCACATGCATTTCCCAAATCAAGTAATGAGAGGATTATAGTCACATATCCATCCAAACCCAATTTGGTCCAGCATGAGAAAGCATTTCTAGCTTGATCTCTTCATTCCTCTTCCAAGGTTCAGAAGAGATCCAAGTATGAATAGTTTCTTTTCCAAGATCATTACCCAATTGGATGAAGATCGAAAGCTTTCAAGTAAAATCAAGAGAAAAGAAAGAAGAAGAAGAATAAGAACTACACTTAATCCATTGAATCACAATAGAGCTCTCTAACCCAATGAAAAGAGTTAGTTGATCATTGCTCTACCAAAATAGAAAAGAAAGAAAGTGCAGAAAAGTAAAGATAAAGATTGAAATTGAAATTGAAACTTCAAAATTCATAAATGAAAATTACAACTAAAATGAAACTACTCCTAAGGAAGAAAAGAAGAGAAAAGGAAGAAGAGTGATTGAGGGGAGGGGTTCGAAGACCCACTCCCCTTGGAGTGTGCCAATTCACAGAAGTTTGAATTGGTCTTCACTCTCTCTCCCTTCCTTCAATTCTCCAGAATTTCAGAATTCTTTGAATGTAAAAACTAAGGCCTTTATATAGGCTCTCCTAAATTACAAAATGAAAATAAAAGCAAAATACAATAAAATGAAAATTCCTATTCTAGATGCTTCTTGTGGTCTTGATTGGTTGACAATTGTGGGCTTGCTTGCTTGAGCTTTGAAGTGGACTTGAGAGAGAAGTGAGTTAAGTTGAGGTCCAGGTGCTAAAGTTAGTGCTAAAGTTAGCCACACTAACGCTACAAGTGTGGCGTTAGTGCTGAAGTTATTGTGGCTAACGTTGCACTTGCTGCCCAGTTGGTGTTTTTGGGGCTTAAAAGATGCCTCTTTTTTGTGCTCGAATTTCATGCCCACTATAGAGTATTATATATGGTTGGAAAGCTCTGAATGTCAGCTTTCTAACGCAACTAGAATCACCTCAATTGGACCTCTGTAGCTCAAGTTATGCTCCTTTGAAGTGGACATGGTCGCTGGCATATATGCCAACGTTACTGGAAATGTTGATTGCCAATAATGCTAGAGATTTTCATATTTCTGAAGCTCAAACTTAGTGTCCACCCCATACTATTATATATTTTTGAAAAGGCCTGGATGTCTACTTTCCAATGCTTTTTGAAGCGCATCATTTGGAGCTCTACAACTCGAGTTATACTTCTTGGAAGGTGTAGAGGTCAGTTGGCCAAAATACAGGCTGATACCATGTTTATCATTGCACTTTTGGGGCAGGTTTTCTCCCTCATATTTAGTGTCAACCATGGAGTGCCATATATGCTTGGAAAGCTCTGGAATCCTACCTTCTAATGCTACTGGAATCATCTCATTTGGAGCTTTGTGGCTCAAGTTATGCGTGTTTGAAGAAGGCATGGTCAGGCTGCCAGGTGGGACTTTTGCCCACGTTAACTACCACGTTAACTAAGTTAACGTGGGAGTTAACGTGGCTCTTTGTGGCTTGTGTTGGCAACATTAGTGACAATGTTTGGTGTCACTAACATTGTCGGCAACTTCTTCTTCACCTAACTTCCACGTTAACTAGGTTAACGTGGGAGTTAACGTGGCTTCTTGGGGATAGTGCGTGTTCATCCCAACGTTAGTGACAATGTTTGGTGTCACTAACGTTGTCAACTACTTTGTTTACTCACGTTAGCTTCCACGTTAACTAGGTTAACGTGGAAGTTAACGTGGCTTAATGTGACTTGGCCAACGTTAGTGATAATGTTGAATGTCACTAACGTTGGCCTCCCCCCTTTCTTCTTAACGTTAGAGGCCACGTTAACTAAGTTAACGTGGCAACTAACGTGCCCACTTATGAGCTTGGTCCAACGTTAGTGATAATGTTATGTGTCACTAACGTTGGCTCCATTTCCTTTCTTCAAAGTTAATGCCACTAACTTTTCTCACTAACGTTGGGGCTTTCCTTCCTTCCACGTTAGTGCCCACGTTAGTGTAAATAACGTAGCTACTAACGTGGCTTCTTCTCTTCTTCTTTTGGCCTGAAATCAATCAAACAAAGTGCATCAAAGTCTTGCTCTTAATCATGGGATCATGCATCATCCAATTTATCATATAATTCATGCAAAATCCTGATGAAATCATTCAAAGTTCACAATGTTTGCTTGAATCAAGATGTAAGTGAATATCTACCCAAAACTAGTTTATTTCCTAAGAAAATGCATGAAACTACCTTAAAAACAGTAAAGAAAAGGTTAGTGAAACTGGCCAAAATGCCTTGGCATCAATATGTCTTTTGAAGTTGTTGTTTATGAATGTTAAATATGTTGGCTCTTGAAAGAATGATGACAAGGAGAAATGTTATTTGATAATCTAAAAAAATCATAAAAATTGATTCTTGAAGCAAGAAAAAGCAGTGAATACAGAAAGCTTGCAGAAAAAAAAAAAGAGAAGAAAAAAAAATGGCGAAAAAAAAAATAGAAAAAGAAAAAACAAGCAGAAAAAGCCAAAAGCTCTTAAAACGAAAAGGCAAGAGCAAAAAACCAATAGCCCTTAAAACCAAAAGGCAAGAGTAATAAAAAGGATCCCAAGGCTTTGAGCATCAGTGGATAGGAGGGCCTAAAGGAATAAAATTCTAGCCTAAGCGGCTAAACCAAGCTGTCCCTAACCATGTGCTTGTGGCGTGAAGGTGTTAAGTGAAAACTTGAGACTGAGCGGTTAAAGTCAAGGTCCAAAGCAAAAAAAAAGCGTGTGCTTAAGAACCCTGGACACCTCTAATTGGGGACTTTAGCAAAGCTGAGTCACAATCTGAAAAGGTTCACCCAATTATGTGTCT
>NC_029792.2:53000773-53002374 GCF_000816755.2 Arachis ipaensis
TGGCAACTAACGTGCCCACTTATGAGCTTGGTCCAACGTTAGTGATAATGTTATGTGTCACTAACGTTGGCTCCATTTCCTTTCTTCAAAGTTAATGCCACTAACTTTTCTCACTAACGTTGGGGCTTTCCTTCCTTCCACGTTAGTGCCCACGTTAGTGTAAATAACGTAGCTACTAACGTGGCTTCTTCTCTTCTTCTTTTGGCCTGAAATCAATCAAACAAAGTGCATCAAAGTCTTGCTCTTAATCATGGGATCATGCATCATCCAATTTATCATATAATTCATGCAAAATTCTCATGAAATCATTCAAAGTTCACAATGTTTGCTTGAATCAAGATGTAAGTGAATATCTACCCAAAACTAGTTTATTTCCTAAGAAAATGCATGAAACTACCTTAAAAACAGTAAAGAAAAGGTTAGTGAAACTGGCCAAAATGCCTTGGCATCAATATGTCTTTTGAAGTTGTTGTTTATGAATGTTAAATATGTTGGCTCTTGAAAGAATGATGACAAGGAGAAATGTTATTTGATAATCTAAAAAAATCATAAAAATTGATTCTTGAAGCAAGAAAAAGCAGTGAATACAGAAAGCTTGCAGAAAAAAAAAAAGAGAAGAAAAAAAAATGGCGAAAAAAAAAATAGAAAAAGAAAAAACAAGCAGAAAAAGCCAAAAGCTCTTAAAACGAAAAGGCAAGAGCAAAAAACCAATAGCCCTTAAAACCAAAAGGCAAGAGTAATAAAAAGGATCCCAAGGCTTTGAGCATCAGTGGATAGGAGGGCCTAAAGGAATAAAATTCTAGCCTAAGCGGCTAAACCAAGCTGTCCCTAACCATGTGCTTGTGGCGTGAAGGTGTTAAGTGAAAACTTGAGACTGAGCGGTTAAAGTCAAGGTCCAAAGCAAAAAAAAAGCGTGTGCTTAAGAACCCTGGACACCTCTAATTGGGGACTTTAGCAAAGCTGAGTCACAATCTGAAAAGGTTCACCCAATTATGTGTCTGTGGCATTTATGTATCCGGTGGTAATACTGGAAAACAAAGTGCTTAGGGCCACGACCAAGACTCATAAAGTAGCTGTGTTCAAGAATCAACATACTGAACTAGGAGAATCAATAACACTATCTAAACTCTGAGTTCCTATAGATGCCAATCATTCTGAACCTCAATGGATAAAGTGAGATGCCAAAACTATTCAAGAGGCAAAAAGCTACAACTCCCGGTCATCTGATTGGAGCTATGTTTCATTGATAGTTTGGAATTTATAGTATATTCTCTTCTTTTTATCCTATTTGATTTTTAGTTTAAAGTGAGATATTCAAGAGGCAAAAAGCTACAACTCCCGGTCATCTGATTGGAGCTATGTTTCATTGATAGTTTGGAATTTATAGTATATATAGTATATTTTATCCTATTTGATTTTCAGTTGCTTGGGAATAAGCAACAATTTATGTTTGGTGTTGTGATGAGCGGATAATTTATACGCTTTTTGGCATTGTTTTTAGTATGTTTTTAGTAGGATCTATTTACTTTTAGGGAGGTTTTTATTGGTTTTTATGTTAAATTTACATTTCTGGTCTTTACTATGAGTTTGTGTGTTTTTCT
>NC_029792.2:53008196-53039378 GCF_000816755.2 Arachis ipaensis
TCATCTGATTGGAGCTATGTTTCATTGATAGTTTGGAATTTATAGTATATTCTCTTCTTTTTATCCTATTTGATTTTTAGTTGCTTGGGGACAAGCAACAATTTAAGTTTGGTGTTGTGATGAGCGGATAATTTATACGCTTTTTGGCATTGTTTTTAGTATGTTTTTAGTAGGATCTAGTTACTTTTAGGGATGTTTTTATTAGTTTTTATGTTAAATTCACATTTCTGGACTTTACTATGAGTTTGTGTGTTTTTCTGTGATTTCAGGTATTTTCTGGCTGAAATTGAGGGACTTGAGCAAAAATCAGATTTAGAGGTTGAAGAAGGACTGCTGATGCTGTTGGATTCTGACCTCCCTGCACTCAAAGTGGATTTTCTGGAGCTACAGAACTCAAAATGGCGCGCTTCCAATTGCGTTGGAAAGTAGACATCTAGGCTTTACAGCAATATATAATAGTCCATACTTTGGCCGAGTTTAGAGGATGCAAAAGGGCGTTGAACGCCAGTTCTATGCTGCAGTCTGGAGTTAAACGCCAGAAACACGTCACGAACCAGAGTTGAACGCCAAAAACACGTTACAACTTGGCGTTCAACCCCAGAAGAAGCCTCTGGATGTGTAAACTTCAAGCTCAGCCCAAGCACATACCAAATGGGCCCCGGAAGTGGATTTATGCATCAATTACTTACTTCTGTAAATCCTAGTAGCTAGTTTAGTATAAATAGGACTTTTTACTATTGTATTTAGAACATCTTATGATTTTTAGTTCAACTTTGGATCATATTGATCACATTTGGGGGCTGGCCATGCCTGGACCTTCATTACTTATGTATTTTCAACGATAGAGTTTCTACACTCCATAGATTAAGGTGTGGAGCTCTGCTGTTCTTCATGATTTAATGCAAAGTACTACTGTTTTCTATTCAATTCAACTTATTCCGCTTCTAAGATATCCATTCACACTTCAACATGAATGTGGTGATCGTGACAGTCATCATCATTTCCTATGAACACGTGCCTGACAACCACTTCCGTTCTACCTTAGATTGAATGAGTATCTCTTAGATATCTAATACAGAGGACTGAGTCCGAGTTATTAGTATCTTCGTGGTATAAGTTAGAACCCATGGATGGCTATTCCTAAGATCCGAAAAGTCTAAACCTTGTCTGTGGTATTCCGAGTAGGATCTGGGAAGGGATGGCTGTGACGAACTTCAAACTCTCGAGTGCTGGGCGTAGTGACAGACGCAAAAGGAGGGTGAATCCTATTCCAGCATGATCGAGAACCTCCAGATGATTAGCCATGCCGTGACAGAGCATTTAGACCATTTTCACAGAGAGGATGGGATGTAGCCATTGACAACGGTGATGCCCTTACAAAAAGCTTGCCATACAAAGGAGTAGGACTGATTGGATGAAGACAGCAGGAAAGCAGAGGTTCAAAGGAACGAAAGCATCTCTATACACTTATCTGAAATTCTCACCAATGATATACATAAGTATTTTTATCTTTATTTTCTGTTTAATTATTATTATTATTATTCGAAAACTCCATAACCATTTGATATCCGCCTGACTGAGATTTACAAGATGATCATAGCTTGCTTCATACCAACAATCTCCGTGGGATCGACCCTTACTCACGTAAGGTTTTATTACTTGGACGACCCAGTGCACTTGCTGGTTAGTTGTGCGAAGTTGTGAAGTTATGTTTGGACCATGGTATTGTGCACCAGTTATTGGCGCCATTGCCTGGGAGAGAACGAATAACAAATTTTACAACTTCAGAGTAACAATTTCGCATACCACCCCTGTTTGAAATCTCAGCTTGCCCGTTGGACTGTGGATGGTATGGAGTTGCCACTTTGTGCTTGACTCCATACTTGAGTAAGAGTGTTTCAAGTTACTTGTTGCAGAAGTGTGTCCCTCCATCACTAATAAAGGCTCTAGGAACTCCAAATCGGCTGAAGATGTTCCTTCTCAAGAAGTCTATCACAACCTTGTTGTCATTTGTTGCTGTGGCTATGGCTTCTACCCACTTTGGCACATAATCTACAGCCACCAATATATAGTTATTTGAGTAGGAGGATGGGAAAGGTCCCATAAAATCAATTTCCCACAAATGAAACAATTCTAATTCTATTATAAACCTCTGTGGCATCTCATTTTTGTTGGGTAGATTGCCAGCCCTTTGGCATTCATTGCATCTTGACACTAACTCCCTTGCATCCTTGAACATGGTTGGCCAATAGAACCCACATTGTAGCACCTTGGCTGTAGTTCTTTCCCCACTAAAATGGCCTCCATATACAGATCCATGACATTGCCAAAGCACTTCTTGCCCTTCCTCTTGTGAAATACACCTTCTCCAGATCCCATCAGCACACTTTTTGAACAAATAGGGCTCATCCCAAATATAGTGTTTAGCATCTTTAATTAGCTTTCTCCTCAAGTGTTTGTTGATGTTTGTTGGTATTTCTCCAATGGCCTTGAAATTGGCTATGTCTGCAAACCAAAGGACTTCTTGGATCATCATCAATTGCTCATCAGGAAAGCTCACATTTACTGCAAATTAGTGTGCCTCATCTTCATTTTGTGGGATCCTTGATAGGTGGTAAGCCACTTTGTTCTCTGATCCACTCCTATCTTTAATTTCAATGTCAAACTCTTGGAGTATCAGAATCCACCTTATTAGTTTGGGCTTGGACTCTTGTTTGGTAAGCAAGTATTTGAGTGCTGCATGATCAGTGAATACAATTACTTTAGAGCCAATAAGATATGATCTAAATTTGTTAATAGCAAACACAATGGCAAGTAATTCCTTCTCTGTAGTGGTATAGTTCCTTTGATTCTCATTAAGGACTTTGCTGGCATAATAAATAACATGCACCAATTTATCCTTCCTCTGTCCTAAAACAGCACCAACAGCAAAGTCAGATGCATCACACATCAACTCAAAAGGTAAATCCCAGCATGGTGGTGCTATCATAGGTGCAGAGGAAAGTCTATTTTTAAGCTCATCAAAGGCTAGCATGCATTCTCTATCAAAGACAAAAGGTACATTAGAGACAAGTAAGTTACTTAAAGGTTTGGCAATCTTTAAAAAATATCTAATGAACCTTCTATAAAAGCCAGCATGTCCTAGAAAACTTCTAATTGCTTTGACATTGCAAAGTGGGGGTAGCTTTTCAATTACCTCCACCTTAGCCTTGTCCACCTCTATGCCTCTTTTTGAGATCTTATGACCAAGAACCACCCCTCTGTAACCATAAAATGGCACTTCTCCCAATTCAAAATAAGGTTGGTTTCTCGGCATCTCTTTAGCACCAAGGCCAAGTGGTGTAAGCAATTAGAATATGAATCACCAAATATAGAGAAATCATCTATAAACACCTTAATGAATCTTTCAATCATGTCTGAAAATATGGAGACCATGCACCTTTGGAATGTTGCAGATGCATTGCACAATCCAAAGGGCATTCTCCTATAAGCAAAGACACCATAGGGACAAGTAAATGAGGTTTTCTCCTGGTCCTTGGGGTCTACCACTATTTGGTTGTAACAAGAATAACCATCCAAAAAGCAATAATATTCATGTCCTGCCAGTCTTTCAAGCATCTGATCCATGAAAGGTAGGGGGAAGTGATCCTTCCTAGTAGCTTCATTAAGCTTCCTATAATCAATGCACATGCGCCAAGCAGTCACTGTCCTTGTTGGTACTAGCTCATTCTTTTCATTTAGTACAACAGTGACCCCTCCTTTCTTAGGAACTACTTGCACAGGGCTTACCCAAGGGCTGTCTGAGATGGGGTATATTACCCCTGCTTGCCACAACTTCAACACCTCTTTTTGGACTACTTCATTCATGGTTGGATTTAGCCTTTTTTGTTGCTGCCTTGAGGGCTTAGCACCTTCTTCAAGTAGGATTTTGTGTATGCACATTGAAGGACTGATTCTCTTCAAGTCTGCAAGTGTCCATCTTATGGCATCCTTGTGTTGCTTCAACACTTGGATGAGCTCCTCTTCTTGTTCCTTACTCAAGCTTGAATTAATGATGACTGGGTAAGTGTTGTTGTCACCCAAATAAGCATATTTCAAACTTGGAGGTAGGGTCTTCAACTCTAGTTTTGGTGCTTCCACCTCCTTATTAGCCATGTGGTTCAGCATGATTGAATTCTCCATGGTTTCTTGTGGTAATTCTCCACCTGATGCTTGTTGCTTTAGCTCCATAATTCCTTCACATTGTTCTTCTTCTAAAACCCCTTGAACTATCTTCTTAATGGTATCTACCATCATGCATTCTCCTATGTATTTCTTGGGGTAACTTATTGCTTTGAAGACATTGAAGACCATCTTTTCTTCATGCAGCCTCAAGACTAGTTCCTCTTTTTGAACATCAATAATGGCTCCAGTATTAGCTAGGAATGGCCTTCCTAGGATGATTGATGTGTTGGCCTCTTCCTCCATATCCAGCACAACGAAGTCAGCTGGGAAAATAAACTCTCCCACTTTCACCAACAAATCTTCCACTACCCCATGTGGAAACTTGAATGTTCTGTCAGCCAATTGGAGTGCCATTCTTGTTGGTTTGGCTTCCTCAATCTTCATCCTTTTTATCATAGTCAAGGACATGAGATTGATGCTAGCCCCCAGGTCGAACAATGCTTTTTCAATGGTGATATCACCTATGATGTAGGGAATTTGGAAGCTCCCAGGGTCTTTCATCTTCTGAGGAAGCTTCTTTTGTATGATGGCACTGTACTCCTCAATTAGTACTATGGTTTCCTTTTCACCCCAGTTCCTCTTTCTTGCCATGAGCTCCTTTAAAAATTTGGCATAGAGTGGCATTTGCTCTAATGCCTTAGCAAAGGGTATGTTGATCTGGAGCTTCTTGAAAATCTCTAGAAATCTAGAGAACTGGCTGTCTTTCCCATCCTTCTTCAGCCTTTGTAGATATGGTACTTGTGGCACATAAGGTTTTAAGACTGGCTTTGATGAGGATGATACAGGGATCTCTTCTTCTTCCTTGTTTTCAGGCTCCTTTGCAACTTTTTTTTCTGGGTTGCTATGACTTGAGGATGCTTCTTCTACAACTTTTCCACTTCTAAGTGTGATGGCCTTGCATTCTCCTATTGGGTTGGCCATGGTATCACTGGGAAATGTATGTGTGGGCATTGGTATTTGCTTAGATAAGATCCCTATTTGTGCTTCTAATTTTGAGATTGCTGCGCCTTGAGTTGGATCTGCACTCTTTTTGGTTGGCATCTATCTTTCTTTCAGCCTGTGTTTGTCTCTCCAAAAGAGTGGAAATAGCTCTTGTCAGCTGTGATGACAGTTGTGCTATTGTAGCTTCCACTCTCTCAAAATTGCTCTTGATTTCACATGGTTGCATGGTTGAGGCTGATGTGTCTTGATGGTGGTTGCTGTGTGTTTGTTGGGTGGAGTGATATGATGTATTTTCTAAATTGTGGTAGGGTCTGTTGTTGCTTGATTGATGGTTGGGGTTGTGGTTGTTGTATTGGTTAGATTGGTAAGGTTTGTTATTATCTTGGATGTGGCTTTGTTGGTTCCCCCACCCGAAATTTGGGTGGTTCCTCTATCCTGAGTTATATGTCTTGGATTTTGGATCATATGGTGATTTAGAAGGATTGTTCACATAATTAGCCTGCTCCCATTCACATTCAACTTCTGGTGCATCTCTTTCTTGTTGAGGGGCTTGGGCTTGAATGGCTGAGACTTGATTCTTCTCTACCTTCTTGGTCAAGGCTGCTAGTTGTGCAGTGATCACTTTGTTTTGGGCTAACAAAGTATCCATGGAATTGAGCTACATTACTTCTCTCTTTTGAGTTCTATCTGAAGCATAGAAATACTCATTCTCAGTCACAGTCTCTAAGACATCTATGGCTTCTTCAATGGTTTTCTTCTAGTTGAGTGAGCCACCTGAAGAATGATCTACTGCTTGCTTTGACTCATATGACAGCCCTTCATAGAAGATGTGTAGTTACACCCACTCATTGAACATATCCGGTGGGTATTTCCTTGTCAAATCTTTGAACCTCTCCCAGACCTCATAAAGTGTTTCACCATCTTGTTGTTTGAAGGTTTGCACCTCAGCTCTTAGATTGTTGACTCTCTATGGAGGATAGAATCTTCCTAGAAACTTGTTCACAACATCATCCCATGTGGTTAAGCTCTCTTTGGGAAATGCTTCCAACTACTTTGCTGCCTTATCTTTGAGTGAAAAAGGGAACAAAAGTAGCTTGTAGGTGTCAGGGTGTATACCATTGGACTTTACAGTGTCACAAATCCTCAGGAATGTAGTGAGATGTTGGTTTGGGTCCTCTTGAGCACCCCTTCCACATGAACAATTATTCTGGAAAAGTGTGATGAGTTGAGGTTTCAACTCAAAGTTGTTGGCATGGATTGTTGGCTTCAGAATGCTACTGCCACAGTTTCCTGGATTTGGGTTGATGTAGGAGCCTAAGGCTCTCCTCTCTTGCCCAGCATGATTGCCAGCTGATAAACCCCGATTTTGTGGTTTATCTTGTGCTTAATTTGGGGGATTTTATCACCTTTTCTCACATTTATTCAATGAAATAGCATGGTTTTGCAAGTCTCCCTTAATTTGTGCTTAAATGTGAAAACATGCTTTTTAGGCCCTAAAATTGGTGATTTTAACTCACTTTAATTCCATTTGATGCCTTGATATATTTTTTGAGTGATTTTAGGTCCATAAGGCAAGTATTGGATGGAAGAAGTGAGGAGAAAAGCATGCAAAGTGGGAGAACTCATGAAAAAATGAAGGAACCGTAAAGCTGTCAAGCCTGACCTCTTCGCACTCAATCAACCATAACTTGAGCTACAAAGGTCAAACTGAGGCGGTTCCAGTTGTGTTGGAAAGCTAACATCCGGGACTTCGAAATGATAAAAAATTTTCCATATATTGCTTCGCGTATAGGGGTGCGCACGTGCCATGCACGCGTGCGCGCCGATGCTGCTCATGGCCCACTAAAGATGAAATCGCTGGGGGCAATTTTTGAAGCACTTTGGGCCCAATCCAACTCATTTATGATGCTATTGAACCCAACGATCGAGGGGGGAATGAACCAAGTAGTAATAATTGAGTTTTCATCATGTTTTAGGGTAGAATTTTAGAGAAAGAAGCTCTCTCCTCTCTCTAGATTTAGGATAGAAATTAGGGTAAAGTTAGGTTAATAACTCTCAAATTCATCTTTCAATTCTTGTTTTGATTTTAATTCTCACTATATATTTTAGTGATCTATTGTCTTAATCTTCTTAGTTTCTCTTGTGATTTCTTATTTTTCTCTCTTTTATGTTGATGAACCATTGTTGGATCTTAATTTTCTTTAATGCAATTTTATGTTTCCATGCTCTTATATGTTTATCCTCATTGTTATTGTTGATCTCTTGCTTATAATAGTTATGGGTTTCACTAATTCTTGCATTTTATGATGTTTACTTTTCTTGCACTCTAGGTGTTTGTTAAAATGCTTTCACTAGTTTTTGAGTAGTTTTCTTGACTCTTGGCCTAGGCTAGGAGAATTGAGTGACCTTGAGTCATTGGGTCTCAATGATTTGGTGATTTGAGAATTCTTGGTGATCAATTTGATACTCATTAACACTAACCCACTACTAATCTAATTAGTAGATAGGTTGGGACTTATGGGTTGATGTGATCAAGCCTTTTTGACATACTTCAAGCTTAGAAGTAGATATTACGTACTTAAAGCTTTTGGAAGTAGACTTAATAGGTTGGCCTCTCATAATTATCAATATTTGGTTTGTAGACAAGGATGGTAATCTCAATTACCTATGTCTAGCCAAGAGTACTTTTTCTTTATTTCATTAGTTTTTGTCATTTTACTTTCTTGTCATTTAATTTTTCTTGCTAAAATATAAAATCAAAACCCCTTACCCCTTTATAGCCAATAATTGAGCGCTTCATTGCAATTCCTTGTGAGACGACCCGGAGTTCAAATACTCTAGTTAATTCTTATTTGGGGTTTGTTACTTGTGACAACCAAATTTTTGATTGGGGGGATTGTTTGTTGGTGTAGAACTATACTTACAACGAGAATTCATTCATTTGAGAAAATTCTATACCATCAAAGAATTCACTCATCAAAATGGCACCGTTGCCGGGGAGTTGCAATGGTGTTATATTATTGGCTATTGTGAATATGTGAATATGTTTGTCTTTTGCTTGTTTGTTAGCTTTTGTTAGGATTAGGACTTGTTTCTTATTTTTGTAGCTTTTGTTTTTATTTGCTATTATGAGTTCTCACTCCTTTGGCTATGAGTTTGGCTCAAATTATGTTGTAGGGAATGGAAGCTACAATGAGGATGTGCATCAAGGATGGAATAATCAAAGATGGGAGGAGCCTCAAGGGATTGATCAACCTTCTTGGCAACAACAACCTCTGGACTCTTATGGGTATAATTCCAATCCTAATGCATTTCAATATAATGGATGTGGTGACCCTTATTGTGATTGTCAACAACCACCACCATATACCTATGAACCACCTCCTCAACATAATTTTGCACCACCTTACTCACAAGCCCCTTTTGACCAAACACCTCCATATGACCCCAACCCATATCCACTGATAAACCCCGATTTCGTGGTTTATCTTGTGCTTATTTTGGGGAATTTTATCAATATTTCTCACACTTATTCACAAGAAATGCATGGTTTTGTGTTCACTTCCCAATATTGCTCTATGATGAAAAACATGCTTATTTTACCTTAAAATTTCCATATTTTAATCCTCTTCTATTGTCATTCGATGCCGTGATATCTGTGTTGAGTAATTTCAGGAATTATAGGTTAGGAATGACTCAGAAGAGAGGGAGAAAGCATGTACAAAAAGGGAGAAACATGAAGAATTGAAGTCTTGGAAGAAGCAGCATCGGCACGCCCGCGCACTCCACGCGCTCGCATGGATGGAACTGGCTAGAAGCGGCGCACAAGGATGGACGCATCCGTGCAGATTGGAAGATTTCTATCGACGCACACGCGCAACTGGCGTGCACGCGTGGATCACAAAAGTAATCGGCGCGCGCACACGCATGGCGCGCATGCGTGGGAAGCTGCACGTGACCTCATTAAGAGAAATCGTGCCTGGCGATTTCTGAGGCCAAGGAGGCCCAATTTCAAGCTGTTTCTGCATGGAAAAGACCCAAGGATGCTAAGGGGGGAAAGGAGAGACAACTCATTTTGACACTAGGACATAATTTTAGGATTTTTTTTTGGTTCTTGGGTGATTCTAGAGAGAGAAACCCTTGTTCCTCTCTAGATCTAGTTTCCATTTTGATTTTTCCTTGTTGATTTGTGAATTGGATTTTGTTGATTACAGTTTTAATTGTTCAATTTAAATTCCTTGCTACAATCTTGCTTATATCTAGTGATAGTTTTATGATTCTTGCCAATTGTCATGTTTACCAATTTTATGAATGTTGTGGATCTTGTTTTGTTGATGTTATATTGATGATTTCTATGTTTACTCTTGTTGATTGTTTGGTTGTACATTGATAATTGTTAGTGGGTTTTGTAGAATTCAATTTAATTGCTATTTTGAACATGTCTTTTGTTAGTGCTTACCAAGTGTTCGATGAATTGTTCACTTTGATTATGGAGTAGTTCCTTCTCACTCTTGACCTAGGTCAAGGGAATTGGGTAAACTTGAGTCATTGGGTCTAATGGATTTGATGATTTGGGAGCCCTAGGTGGTCAATTTGATACTCATTGACACCAACCCACTACTAATCTAATTAGTATGTAGGTTGGGACACTTGGGTTGATGTGATCAGGGCCATTTGACGTACTTCAAGTCTAGGAGTAGACATCACGTACTTAAGACTTGAGAGTAGACTTAATGAGCTTGGTTCCTCATAATTATCAAGATGTTGTCGTTGGACAAGGATTGTGATCCCAATTCCCATGCCTAGCCAAGAGTTGTTTTTTGTCATTCATATTCGAAAACCAATTTCCAATTAAAATTGTCTTAGTTATAGTTATTCGTTTAGTTTAAGGTAGAATTAAGTAGAATATTGCTTGTTCATTGGAATTGCTTAATTTTTGCTTACTTAGTTGAATTTGTTTATTGCAATTTAAGATTACTTGCTTGTTAAGTTTTTCCATTTATTTTCATGTTCATAACTCACAACGCCGGATTTCTAACCAATGTCGAAGTACATGTTTGCCCATTCCTTGTGAGACGACTCGAGGTTTGAATACTTCGGTTATTTCTATTGGGGTTGAACTTGTGACAACCAAATCTCTCTTCTAAATTTGGTCTCCCGAGGATTGTTGTTGGTAAAGCTATACTCACAACGAGGTGTTATTAAAGAGAAATTTACCAATACACCCTTGGAGAGAACATCAAATTTCTGGCGCCGTTGCCGGGAAATGGTTGCAACATATGCCTTGATATTGGTTATGTGAATATGTGAATACTTTAGATATTTTGCTCTTTCAATACTTAGCTAGAGTTTCAATTTCTTTTGCAATTGTACTATGACTTTCAAGTTTGATGACTCGGTCTCAACCGAATTCTCGCTTAGCCAACTTTGATCCCGAGATTGAAAGAACTTTGTTACACACTCGGCAAGCTAGAAGGCGATTGGACTACACGCCTAGTACTTCGGCCTCTCTTGAGGAAAACACCGAATCACTAGACGCCACCGAGGGTGACATGGAGTCCGATACTTCCTATTCTTCTGTTGGCACTACTAATACATCTTTGCATCCTACAGGTGAGCCACACATGGCGGAGCCACGCAGGATCACTTTGCATGAGCAAGGAGCTCCGGATATCATACTTCAACCGTTACAAGCAAGGTATCCTAACCTTGATCCAAACTTTGAGTTGAAGAGTAGCTTGATAAATCTACTTCCTAAGTATCATGGGTTTTCGGGTCAAGACCCCATCCGACATTTGAAGGATTTTCATGTTGCTTGTTCTACAGCTCGAAGGCATGGAGCCGATGAGGTAGCCATAATGGTTTTTGCCTTTCCTTTTTCTCTTGAAGCACAAGAAAAAACATGGTTTTATTCGCTACCGGATGATATTGTGACTAATTGGGATTTCTTGAGAAGAGACTTTCTTGACAAGTTCTTCCCACCGGAGAAGACCGAGTATATCCGGAAAGAGATTTTGGGCATAATGCAAAGAGACCAAGAGAGCATGTATGAGTATTGGTCTCGGTTCAAGAGGATATTGGATTCATGTCCACATCACGGAATGACCACTCGCTTGCTCATTAGCTACTTTACCGGAGGTCTTTGTACGGAAGATAGAAGATTGCTTATCGCCTCTAGTGGTGGGTCCCTTTCGAAAAACAAGACGGAAGGAGAACCTTGGGATTTGACAAAGGATGTCGCCGAATCTACGCAACACACAAGAGTGAGGAATAACCCCCTTGAGGGTGTGGTAGAACCGTCCCCCTCCGAAGCAAGTCTAACCAAGGCACTTGGGGATATGGCCACCATCCTTACACAAATTCAAAGAGATCAAAGGGAGTATTACTCCATCAAAGCCATCCAAGCCCCTCCTCCGGTTGCTCAACTTGAAGGCTCTCCTAGGATTTGTGGGTTGTGCTCTAGCACCACACATTACACTGACCAATGCCATCAAATTCAAGAGGAACATGCCCTTGTGGTAGCCAATGTGAATTACAACAACAACCGTCCACCATATCCTTCTCAAGGCCAGAACAACTACCATCAAGGTAGCAATCAACATCAAGGGTGGAGAGATAATGCACAAGGAAGCAATCAGAACCAAAGATGGAACAACCCTTCTTCTCATCACAATAACAACCAATCTTCATCCCAATACCACCACAATAACATCAACTACCAAGCCAACCAAAACCAAAACAACTATACCAAGTACCAAACACCACACCATAGACAACAAAACCAAACTCCTACATCTTCCAACAATCAAGTTGATGAGCTTAGAGCTACTATGGAAAAACGAAATGAGATCAACAAGGCTCAATTCGAGGCCTTGAACACTCAATTGGCCAACCTCACCAACATACTCTCAAAGATGAACATGTCAAGCCAACCACCAACTCCCAATAACAACACCACCCAACCCTCAAGTTCCCCCAACCTTCCATCACAACCCCAACCAAACCCAAGACGCGGTCTCAATGCCATCACTCTACGGTCGGAGACTACATTGGAGGAGATACCCCCAAGAGTCATGGGAGAGATGCATGAGGAAGAGGTAGTTGTTGGAACTCCACATGAAGAAGAGGTCGTAGACAAAAGGCATGAGGAAGAAGGAGTAAACCTCAAGGAACCCAAGAGGAAAGCCATAATCGATGAATCAATTCCTATTCCATTTCCTTCCATGGTGAAGAAAGCAAAGAAGACACCGGAATTTGATTTAGACATGCTCCAAGTGTTCAAAAAAGTCGAGGTAACCATACCACTCCTTTACGCTATTCAACAAATCCCCAAGTATGCAAAATTTTTGAAAGACTTGTGTACACACAAGGATAGAATAGGGGAATTGGAGACACTATCCTTGGGTAGCTCGATTTCTTCCTTGATGGAGCCTATTCCAAGAAAATGTGGTGACCCTGGACCGTACTTAGTGTCTTGTTGTATTGGTGGATACACTTTTCATGATTGTATGTGTGACTTGGGAGCTTGTGTTAGCATCATGCCGCTTTCCATCTATGTGCGGTTGAATTTAGCTCCATTGAAGAAGTCGGCGGCGAGGTTTGCCTTAGCCGATAAAAGTGTGATCACAGTAATGGGAATAGCTGAAGATGTACTTGTGGCAATTAAGGATTTGGTTTTTTCGGTTGACTTTTACATCCTTGAGATGCCCCTAACGGAAGGTAGAAGCTCATACTCCGTCCTACTTGGTAGAACTTTCCTCAAAACCTCCAAATTCAAGCTAGATGCCTTTACTGGTGTATATTCCTTTGGAGTTGGAGACAAGACTATCAAGTTCAATTTAGAGGAAGCCATGAAACATCCTCCCGAAGAACATTCTATGCTCCGATGCGACATAATTGATGAAGTGGTTGCGAAAGTACAAGAAGAAGATCATGACAAGTCGTGCTACCCCACCGTTGAGGAGATAGATGACCAAGAGGATGAACTTAAAGAAGTTGTCAAGAATGAGTCCCATAAGCTTGAAGAAAAGGAACCTCATCTGGAGGTAGCAAGTGAACTAAAACCCTTCCCTCCTATCTGAAATATGCGTTCCTAGAAGACAACTGTGGGTTTCCAGTTATTATTGCTAGTGAACTCTCAAGTGAAGAAGAGGAAAAACTCCTAGACGTTCTAAGAAAGTACAATAAAGCGATAGGATAGAGCCTTGCGGATATTGTGGGGATTGACCCGCATAAGTGCATGCATAGGATATTTTTCCAAGATGGATCCAAGCCGGTTCGGCAACCGCAAAGGAGGCTCAACCCAACCATCCTTGATGTAGTGAAGAAAGAGGTCACCCGACTACTAGATGCGGATATCATATACCCTATTTCCGACAGTGTGTGGGTGAGCCCAGTTCAAGTTGTTCCCAAGAGGTCGGGCATCACAACGGTCAAGAAGGAAGACGGAGAAATGGTCACTAAAAGAGTGCAAAATGCGTGGCGAGTATGTATTGACTACAGAAGATTGAATGCCGCCACACGGAAGGACCATTACCCCTTACCCTTCATCGATCAGATGTTGGACCGCTTGGCAGGTAAATCTCACTACTGTTTTCTTGATGGATTTACTGGATATTTTCAGATACATATTGCTCCTGAAGATCAGGAGAAGACCACGTTTACATGTCCGTTAGGCACCTTTGCCTATAAAAGGATGCCATTTGGACTATGTAACGCACCTGCTACTTTTCAGAGGTGCATGATGAGTGTCTTCTCCGATCTAATGGAAAATTGTCTAGAAGTTTTTATGGACGATTTCAGCGTTTATGGTGTCTCATTTGATTGTTGTTTGGAGAGCTTGGCCAAGGTCCTAGCTAGATGTGTTGAGACCAACCTTGTCTTAAATTTTGAAAAATGTCACTTTATGGTACAACAAGGCATAGTCTTGGGACATGTAGTATCTCATGAAGGCATTTCTGTGGACCCGGCCAAGGTCGATGTTATTACTACTTTGCCTCACCCCTCATCCGTGAGGGAGGTCCGCTCGTTTTTGGGACATGCAGGATTTTACAGGCGCTTTATCAAGGACTTCAGCAAGATTGCCTTGCCATTGTCGTGCCTACTCCAAAAAGATGTGGATTTTGAGTTTGACAGTGAATGTGTAAAAGCTTTTGAAGAGTTGAGGAAAATTCTCACCATAGCACTGATTGTGCGAGGCCCCAAGTGGACGTTGCCGTTTGAGATAATGTGCGACGCGTCAAACTATGCTGTGGGTGCCGCGCTTGCACAGCGCGAGGGTAAACTCCCTTATGTCATTGCCTACTCTTCTAGGACACTAGATGCCGCACAATCCAACTATTCCACTACCGAAAAAGAACTCTTAGCCATTGTTCATGCCTTAGATAAATTCAGATCTTATTTGCTAGGTTCAAAGATAGTGGTATACACGGATCATGCAGCTTTGAAGTATTTATTGACAAAGAATGAGTCAAAGCCTAGACTCATACGTTGGATCTTGCTTTTGCGAGAATTGGACATTGAGATTAGGGACCGGAGTGGATCTCAAAACATGGTTGCTGATCATTTAAGCCGCATTGAGAATTTAAAAACTGATCCATTTCCGATCAATGACTCATTTCCATTGGAAAGTTTGCATGCTGTGTCGGCTAGTTTTCCTTGGTTTGCCCCAATGGCGAACTACTTAGTTGCAAGAATCTTCCCTCCCAACTTTTAGAAAAATCAAAGGGACAAGCTGAGGAGTGATTCCAAATACTATATTTGGGATGACCCTCACTTGTGGAAGAGAGGTGTAGACCAAGTAATCCGAAGGTGTGTCACGGAATCCGAATTTCAACCAATTCTGGAAGCTTGTCATTCGTCCGACTGTGGTGGCCACTTTGGCCCACAAAGGACTGCCAAAAAGGTGTTGGATTGCGGATTCTGGTGGCCAACCTTGTTCAAGGATGCTAACCGGCTATGTGTGTCTTGTCATCAGTGTCAAAAGTCAGGAAACACATCCCAAAGGGATGAAATGCCTCAGCAACCTATGTTGTTCTGTGAGATATTTGATGTGTGGGGCATTGACTTTATGGGACCGTTTCCTAACTCTAGTGGGTATCTGTACATTCTGTTAGCGGTTGACTACGTGTCAAAGTGGGTGGAGGCCGTGCCTACCCGCCTTGACGATGCCAACACCGTTGTTTCTTTCATTAGGAATCACATTGTATGCCGTTATGGGTCGCCACGAGCAATCGTGAGCAACCAAGGATCCCACTTTTGTAACAGGAAGGTAGAAGCATTGCTCAAGCGCTATGGAGTATCGCATAAGGTTGCCACTTCTTATCATCCGCAAACAAATGGGCAAGCGGAAGTGTCCAACCGGGAAATCAAGAGAATCTTGGAAAAAGTGGTCAATCCACAAAGAAAGGATTGGAGCCTCCGGTTAGAAGATGCACTATGGGCATACAGACGGGCCTACAAGACTCCGATAGGGATGAGTCCCTTTCGGATCGTCTATGGTAAGGCATGCCACCTTCCGGTGGAAATTGAGCATCGAGCATATTGGGCGGTAAAGCAGTGCAACATGGATTTAGCTAAGGCGGGTGAAGCTAGGAAGTTACAATTAGAAGAGCTTGAGTGTTTGAGGAACGAGTCATATGAGAATGCCCGAATTTACAAGGAAAAGACTAAAGCGTTCCATGACCATCACATTCGGAAGAAGGACTTTAAAGAAGGAGATGAAGTCCTCCTCTACAACTCAAGGCTCCGATTTATGCCTGGCAAGCTCCGTTCTAGATGGAAAGGACCTTTTAAGGTGAAAGAAATGAAGCCCTACGGAGTGGTGGAATTGTTTGATCCCAAAAGTGAAGCAACTTCCAAGGTGAATGGGCATAGAGTGAAGAAATATCATGGTTGCAAACCTCCAAGGGAGCTAGAGGTGTACATATTGGAGGATGCACCAAGTAGAGATGAAGCTTGAGAAGAGGACCGTCCAACTTAAGGACGTTAAAAAAAAGTGCTTGGTGGGAGGCACCCCACCGTGGTAAGATCTTCCTTGTTTATACCATCTTGTAGTATCTTTAGTTCCTTGAATTTTGTTCTCTTTTGATGATTGATTGAGTGCTTAGGGATGCTAGCTTTGTTGATTCTGTTAGATAGGTAGAATGTTCATTTAGATAGGTTGTGAAAGAGATAAAGAAAACACAAAATTTTTCTTTGAAAAAGAGCACCAACGCGCAAGCGTACAGTGCGCGCGCGCGCCGGTTGCGAATTTCCATTTTCAGGCCAAAAACCCGAGAGTCAGGCTAACTTGTGCCCAACTCGCGCCAGGCATCCACGTGTTCGCGTACATGCCGCCTGCGCGCACCATTGCTAGTTGACCATCGACGCGCAAGCGCACTATGCGCGCGCCGATGGAGCTATATGGAGTCTCTGGTACAAAAACCAGAGAGTTGTGTCACGATTGGGCCAACTTTGTGCCAAAACTGACGCGTCCGCGAGTAGTGCGCGCCCGCGCCATCTGTAGAATACCACAAGCACGCGCCCGTGCATGGTGCGCTTCCGCGCGCATGCCTCCCTAGGTCACCCTGGTACAAAAACCAGAGACTTGAGCCAGGTTTATGCCACTTTTGTGCCTGGAGCACAGCTCCTTTCGCGCACGCGCGCCACTGACGCGCACGCGCCCTCAGCTAGTACCTTCACCGACGCGTCAGCGCGCGCGCCATCTGCGCGAATCAGTTTTATACTTCGCGCCGTTCCACTTCCTTTCTCACTCACCCTTCTTTTTCTTTCTTAGCTCCTACTCCCTTCATCACTTCACTTCTCTTCTCTTCTTCTCCTTCTTCCACAACCCACCACCATTGTCTCCGGCCACTCGCCGATGACAACAACCATTTTTCCGGTGGCGCTACACTACTCCTATTTTCTCTCTCATCTTCACAAAAGAAGATTCAACCTTGCTTTTTCATACTCTTTAAGGTTTAACTTCTCCCTCGCCTTTACCTTTGCTTTTTCTTATACTATTTCTTCTAATTAAAAATGCTTCTTATCATCTTACTTAGTTTCTCTTTTGCTTGATAGTGATATTTCTTGTTTTTGTTTGCTTATTTTCCCTCTCTTTTCTTTGTTTCTCCATGGATGTTGAACTTGAACTTAATTTGCATTACTAGATCTTTTGTCACTCTTTTACCATTGTGTGATGTTTATGTGGTGATTGATGTTATATTTTGGGCTTTAAATTGGTTTAGTATTTCATAATTGCTAATTTATTGATTATTGCACGGCAAGTGTTCGAGGAAATGCACAACTACCATTTTGGCTCATTTTATTCTTACACTTTCAAATTGGTGCTCCCTCCTCATTCACTTGCTTCCTCTTAAATGCATTGAGTCTAATTTATGTGCTTAAGGTTCATACTTGCCAATCCCATATTAATTGAACATGACTTGCTTTTTATTAAGGATGCTTGAGACTACTCTTCTCATGCCTTTGCATGCCTTACTTTCTCTTGCATCACATGCCAAGTGATATAACCCTTGCTTTCATATTCATCATGGGCATGACAAATCACTTGCATGTTTTCATCAATTTGTTTCTTGGGTTTGATGTTTTCCTTCCTCCCCTTTCTTTTTAGGATGGCCACCAAAAAAAAGCAAGGAGGTAGCTTCGAGGAAATCGGCCGCAAAAAGGGTACCCCAAGGATCAAATTCTAAGGCGCCTTCTTCGATAGGAGCCAAAACCTTATCAAAGAATGGAAAGACACCCGCTCCTATTGATGAGGATAACAAGGGCAAACGGGCACGAGACTCTTCAAGGTTCCCCAACCGCTTTTGTGAACTCAAGTTCCCTTCCATAGCCGTAAGGAACTATCATCCTGAGCATTTGCTCGCTCCGCCGGACAAGATTGCTCCTTATATTCTACCCCGTATCGAAAAGCAAGGATGGGAGTTTCTTTTGAGGAAACTAAGGGAAATCAACCTCTCTTGGGTGGAAGAATTTTACACCAACTACCACCTTCCCTCTCTTCAATCGGTATGCATGCGCCGTAAGCAAGTCTCAGTTTCAGAAGAGGCTATTCAGCAAGTACTTAATGTTTTACCAGTGCCAAGTGCCACTGATGGCTACCACAAAATCCTACGTCAGCGTGAAGAGTATGGATTCAATTGGGACTCGATACTCCGAGTCGTTGCTGAGCCAGAAACTTTTTGGATCCAAGGTCTACAGCGAATGAGGCCCAAGAGTATCAACGCTCGCTTCCTCACTGTGGAAGCTAGAGCCTGGGCCCAGATCCTTTCTCACTATGTGCTACCTAGCACTCACAGGTCGTCCATCACGGCGGACCTTGCCTTGCTTGTTTGGTGTATTCTCACGGAAAAGCCGGTGAACATCCCACCTCTTGTCAAGGAAGCAATGAGTCAAGTTCACGACCGGGGTAACCTGCCATTTCCAGCTTTGGTATCTGACTTAGTTGCTGCTGCGGGTGTTTCTTGGGAAGCCAAGGATAAGAAGATCATGGTTCCAGCTAAGGGCGATGTGGTCCCAAGCGGAAAATACCTATATATTCACATGAACAAACCAAGACTTGACATGGCCCCGCCACTTCTTTTTCCCTCGAGCTCATCACCACCACCACTGAGATCCACAGATCCAAGGATAGAAGATCTTCACCGGAAGCTGGATAGGTATGAGGGGCACAACCACCGCCGATACACCCACCTCAAGAATCTTCTGAGTTGTGTTGCCCCGAGCATGGAGGAACCTGAGATATTCACATCCACCTCGAACCCAAGCGATGGAAGTTCTGATGGAGGGGATAGTGAAAGCTCCGGTCCCGACCGTCCCTTGAGTATTATTCATAGCACGGAGGACCGTGCTAATTTCTAAAAGTGTGGGGAGGTCGTTCGACCGATCTACATGGGTAACACTCTCTTCTCTTCAATAACGATGGATTTATCTTTTGCGTAGATGTTAGCATATTGCATGCGTAGTTAGTTTTTCTTGTAAATACCCTTGCATGGTAGTTAGTTTTAATTAGGATTACTTGGTCAAAGCAATAACTTTCTCTCCAAGAAACTGTGTTTTGGGTGACCTACCAAAATTTTGAAAATTTTCGCGGTGAACTTGCTTTAAGAATGTATTTTGGAACATAGTGATTGAGTTAAGAACACAAGCATGAAAGTTTTGAGCCTATTGCATGGTTACATCTTTTAACCATTATTTCCATTCTTGTGTGCATATCTCTCTCTCCATGAATGTGATCCTTGATTTGTCTAATTCTATATGTCCATTGCTTTGTGTATGAATGCATTTGCGTGATTGAGGCCATCATTTCAATAGTCACTTTTTCCAAATAGCCTTAACCCTTATATCTACCATTGCTAACCAATTTTGAGCCTTTGATAAACCCTCTTGTTCTTAAATGGAGCACGTCAACAACCCTAAGTGAAAACCCATGAATGTCCCTGAATTTGAATCCTTGATTAGCTTAGGTAAGTTAGGATGTGTATCATTCACATAGGAGGGGTATACTTTGGAAATTCTGGTAGATATATGGGCATGTAATTGTAGTATAATTAAAAACTCTAGGATTTTGGGAACATACTCATGTGCTAAATGATTGCACCGTATGCATTGACACTTTAGTTCACTAAGAAACCCCAAGGAAAAGGGGATGATGATAATGTCATATATACAAAAAAAAATGCCCCAAGATAAAGTAATAAAAACAATGCATATAGTAGGTGGACTGAAAAGAAGGCATGAGTATGCAAAAGGGTAGAAATTCAAGGGTAGCTAGGAATATATTGTAGTTGTATAGGTTGTTTTAGGTGTCTAGTGGGATCCGAGTTTGATCAAGGACTCAAATTTTAAGCCCACTTAGCCCTATTACAACCCATGAATAAGACCTCATGATACTTGTACGCATGCATTAAGTAATTGTCGATTGATTAGATGAAAGACAAATCTTGGAAAGCATGATTAGGAGGAGATTGAGTGACGAACCCTAGATACTTGAGCGAATAGAGCGGATACACTTCCGATGAGGGTTCGATCATAAACCCTTTCCCATCATAATCTTTGGTCTTTTTATTTTAAGCATGAGGGCATGCTTGGTTTAAGTGTGGGGAGATTTGATAAACCCCGATTTCGTGGTTTATCTTGTGCTTATTTTGGAGAATTTTATCAATATTTCTCACACTTATTCACAAAAAATGCATGGTTTTGTGTTCACTTCCCAATATTGCTCTATGATGAAAAACATGCTTATTTTACCTTAAAATTGCCATATTTTAATCCTCTTCTATTGTCATTCGATGCCGTGATATCTGTGTTGAGCAATTTCAGGAATTATAGGTTAGGAATGACTCAGAAGAGAGGGAGAAAGCATGTACAAAAAGGGAGGAACATGAAGAATTGAAGTCTTGGGAGCAGCAGCATCGGCGCGCCCGCGCACTCCACGCGCTCGCGTGGATGGAACTGACTAGAAGCGGCGCGCAAGGATGGACGCATCCGCGCAGATTGGAAGATTTCTATCGACACACACGCGCAACTGGCGCGCACGCGTGGATCACAAAAGTAATCGGCGCACGCGTGGGAAGCTGCACGTGACCTCATTAAGAGAAATCGTGCCTGGCGATTTCTGAGGCCAAGGAGGCCCAATTTCAAGCTATTTCTGCATGGAAAAGACCCAAGGATGCTAAGGGGGAAAGGAGAGACAACTCATTTTGACACTAGGACATAATTTTAGGAGTTTTTTTTGGTTCTTGGGTGATTCTAGAGAGAGAAACCCTTGTTCCTCTCTAGATCTAGTTTCCATTTTTGATTTTTCCTTGTTGATTTGTGAATTGGATTTTGTTGATTACAGTTTTAATTGTTCAATTTAAATTCCTTGCTACAATCTTGCTTATATCTAGTGATAGTTTTATGATTCTTGCCAATTGTCATTTTTACCCATTTTATGAATGTTGTGGATCTTGTTTTGTTGATGTTACATTGATGATTTCTATGTTTACTCTTGTTGATTATTTGATTGTACATTGATAATTGTTAGTGGGTTTTGTAGAATTCAATTTAATTGCTATTTTGAACATGTCTTTTGTTAGTGCTTACCAAGTGTTCGATGAATTATTCACTTTGATTATGGAGTAGTTCCTTCTCACTCTTGGCCTAGGTCAAGGGAATTGGGTAAACTTGAGTCATTGGGTCTATTGGATTTGATGATTTGGGAGCCCTAGGTGGTCAATTTGATACTCATTGACGCCAACCCACTACTAATCTAATTAGTAGGTAGGTTGGGACTTATGGGTTGATGTGATCAGAGCCATTTGACGTACTTCAAGTCTAGGAGTAGACATCACGTACTTAAGACTTGAGAGTAGACTTAATGAGCTTGGTTCCTCATAATTGTCAAGATGTAGTCGTTGGACAAGGATTGTGATCCCAATTCCCATGCCTAGCCAAGAGTTGTTTTTTGTCATTCATATTCGAAAACCAATTTCCAATTTCAATTGTCTTAGTTATAGTTATTCGTTTAGTTTAAGGTAGAATTAAGTAGAATATTGCTTGTTCATTGGAATTGCTTAATTTTTGCTTACGTAGTTGAATTTGTTTATTGCAATTTAAGATTACTTGCTTGTTAAGTTTTTCCATTTATTTTCATGTTCATAACTCACAACCCCGGATTTCTAACCAATGTCGAAGTACATGTTTGCCCATTCCTTGTGAGACGACCCGAGGTTTGAATACTTCGGTTATTTCTATTGGGGTTGAACTTGTGACAACCAAATCCCTCTTCTAAATTTGATCTCCCGAAGATTGTTGTTGGTAAAGCTATACTCACAACAAGGTGTTATTAAAGAGAAATTTACCAATACACCCTTGGAGAGAACATCATCCACCCTACCAACCACCTTGTGAACAATATGAACTATATAAAGAACCACCCCAATTCGACCACCAATACCCTCAAGAACCACCACTTCCATATTATAACCAAGATGAATCACCTTCCATGTATGATAACTTTCAACCACGTAATGAATTTCCCTTTCTACCATAACCCTCCATGGAAGAACACCCATATCTATCCATCCAAGAGCTAATGGATCGTCTCAAGGAAGCAATGGATCGGCTTCAAGAAATAATCCATCAAAAGGAGCAAGAGGAAGCCCAAAAGAATTATGAAGCTATCGAGGCTAACCTTGCCAAAATTAAAGCCAACTTGGACTCATGGGACTCATGCAACAAGCAAAGCATCTCCACGGATGAATGTGAGAAATCAACTGAAGAAAGGAGCATGAAGAAGATTTTAGAATCTCAACATGAGGACAAGGGGATGGGGTATGTCTTGCAACAAGTGGAGGAGGAAGAGATTGTTGAAGAAGAAGTGGTTGAAGAGTTAGAGGGATTTGAACAAGAGGTGGATTTCAAACTTGAGAGCACTTCCACACCAAGTGACATTGTTGATGATTTTGTGGAAGTTGTTGAACCTTCTTCCAATGAGCTTGAATTTGGTGTTGAGGAGGATAATGCGCAACCTCCTAATCATATAATGAATGATGAAGAATTGGAAGAAGGTGAGCAAATAATAAATCTTCCTCTTGGAGATGAGCTCACACCAACACATGATCCTTTGGTATTTGAGGGATCTTCTCCTCTTGAAATTGAGGTGGATGTTGAGACAAGTTCCACATTACCTCCAAGTTGTGATATGAAGAATGGAGAAGAGCTTGAAGAGGTTGGTGAGAAAGTAATTGGACATGAAGAGTCTTGTCAAGAGGTAAAGGTGAAAGAAGCTTGCCAAGAGGTGGAGGTATTCAAAGAAGAGCACAAGAGAATGGAACTTACAAGACCATTGGAGACTGGTGCACGAAAATTACTTCGCACTATGTAATTCCGCACAACTAACCAGCAAGTGCACTGGGTCGTCCAAGTAATACCTTACGTGAGTAAGGGTCGAATCCCACGGAGATTGTTGGCTTGAAGCAAGCTACGGTTATCTTGTAACTCTTAGTCAGGATATAATATCAATAATAATTCTTAGTTTTAATTGTAAAAATTCAAAGGGCATAAAATAAATACTTGTTACTCAATAATGGAGAATATGTTGGGGTTTTAGAGATGCTTTGTCCTCTTTATTTCAGCTTTTCTCTTGTACTCCTCTTCACACACGCAAGGCTCCTTCCATGGCAAGCTGTATGTAAGGTGTCACCGTTGTCAATGGCTACTTCCCGTCCTCTCAGTGAAAATGGTCCAAATGCTCTGTCACAGCACGGCTAATCATCTGTTGGTTCTCGATCATGTCGGAATAGAATTCCTTGATTCTTTTGCGTCTGTCACTACGCCCAACAATCGCGAGTTTGAAGCTCGTCACAATCATTCAATCCTTGAATCCTACTCGGAATACCACAGACAAGGTTCAGACTTTCCGGATTCTCAAGAATGCTGCCAATGGATTCTAGCTTATACCACGAAGATTTTGATTACGGAATCTAAGAGATACTCATTCAATCTAATATAGAACGGAGGTGGTTGTCATACACACGTTCATGGATTGAGGAAGGTGATGAGTGTCACGGATCATCACCTTCTTCACAGTGAAGCCCGAATGAACATCTTAGATAGGAGCAAGCGTGTTTGAATGGAAAACAAAAGTAATTGCATTAATTCATCAAGACACAGCAGAGCTCCTCACCCCCAACAATAGAGTTTAGAGACTCATGCCGTCAAAGAGTACAAAGTTCAGATCTAAAAATGTCATGAGATACAAAATAAGTCTCTAAAAGTTGTTTAAATACTAAACTAGTATCCTAGGTTTACAGAAAATTAGTAAACTAAGACGGATAGTGCAAAAATCCACTTCTGGGGCCCACTTGGTGTGTGCCTGGGCTGAGACTTAAGCTTCTCACGTGACTGGGCTGTTTCTGGAGTTGAACGCCAGGTTGTATCCTGTTTCTGGCGTTGAACTCCAACTTGTAACCTGTTTCTAGCACTGAACGCCAGACTGCAACATGGAACTGGCGTTGAATGCCAGTTTATATCGTCTATCTTCGCGCAAAGTATGAACTATTATATATTTCTAGAAAGCCCTGGATGTCTACTTTCCAACACAACTGGGGGCGTGCCAATTGGACTCTTGTAGCTCCAGAAAATCCACTTTGAGTGCAGAGAGGTCAGAATCCAACAGCATCAGCAGTCCTTTTTCAGCCTGAATCAGATTTTTTTGCTCAGCTCCCTCAATTTCAGCCAGAAAATACCTGAAATCAAAGAAAAACACACAAACTTATAGTAAAGTCCAGAAATATGATTTTTAATTAAAAACTAATAAAAATATACTAAAAACTAACTAAATCATACTGAAAGCTATGTAAAAACAATGCCAAAAAGCGTATAAATTATCCGCTCATCACAACACCAAACTTAAATTGTTGCTTGTCCCCAAGCAACTGAAATTCAAATAGGATAAAAAGAAGAGAATATACTATGAATTCCAAAATATCAATGAAAATTAGCTCCAATCAGATGAGCGGGACTTGTAGCTTTTTGCCTCTTGAATAGTTTTGGCATCTCACTTTATCCATTGAAGTTCAGAATGATTGGCATCTATAGGAACTTAGAATTCAGATAGTGTTATTGATTCTCCTAGTTCAGTATGTTGATTCTTGAACACAACTACTTTATGAGTCTTGGCCCTGGCCCTAAGCACTTTGTTTTCCAGTATTACCACCGGATATATAAATGCCACAGACACATAACTGGGTGAACCTTTTCAGATTGTGACTCAGCTTTGCTAAAGTCCCCAATTAGAGGTGTCCAGGGTTCTTAAGCACACTCTATTTTTGCTTTGGACCTTGACTTTAACCGCTCAATCTCAAGTTTTCACTTGACACCTTCACGCCACAAGCACATGGTTAGGGACAGCTTGGTTTAGCCGCTTAGGCCAGGATTTTATTCCTTTAGTCCCTCCTATCCACTGATGCTCAAAGCCTTGGATCCTTTTTATTACCCTTGCCTTTTGGTTTAAAGAGCTTTTGGCTTTTTCTGCTTGCTTTTTCTTTTTCTTTTTTTTTCGCCACATTTTTTTTCTGCAAGCTTTTGTATTCACTGCTTTTTCTTGCTTCAAGAATCATTTTTATGATTTTTCAGGTTATTAAATAACATGTCTCCTTTTCATCTTTCTTTCAAGATCCAACATATTTAACATTCATAAACAACAACTTCAAAAGACATATGCACTATTGAAGCATTCATTCAGAAAACAAAAAGTATTGTCACCACATCAAAATAATTAAACTAGTTTCAAGGATGAATTTGAAACCCTGTACTTCTTGTTCTTTTGTAATTAAAATAGTTTTCATTTAAGAGAGGTGATGGATTCATATTCATAACTTTAAGGCATAGACACTTAGACACTAGTGATCATATAGTAAAGACACAAACATAAATAAAACATAAAGCTCAAAAATTGAAAAAACAGGAGAATAAATAAACAAGGAGATTAAGGAATGAGTCCACCTTAGTGAGGGTGGCGTCTTCCTCTTCTTGAAGAACCAATGGTGCTCTTGAGATCCTCTATGTCTCTCCCTTGTCTTTCTTGCTCCTCCCTCATAGCTCTTTGATCTTCTCTAATTTCATGGAGGATGATGGAGTGCTCTTGGCGCTTCACCCTCAGTTGTCCCATGTTGGAACTTAATTCTCCCTTTAGGCATCTCAGAGATTTCATGGTGAGGAATCTCCTCATGCTCATGTTGAGGTCCATAAGTGGGCTCTCTTGTTTGCTCCATCCTTTTCTTAGTGATGAGCTTTTGAGATGAATCTCTCCATCTCCCATGACTCAGAGGTGGAAGCTTTTGCCTTCCCTTTCCTCTTTCTAGAGGTTTCTCTGGCCTTAGGTGTCATAAATGGTTATGGAAAAACAAAAAGAAATGCTTTTACCACACCAAACTTAGAAGGGTTGCTCGTCCCCGAGTAAAGGAAGAAAGAAGTGAGTAGAAGAAGAAGAAAATTGAGGAGATGGAGGTGTGTGAATGGTTCGGTCAAGGGGGTTTTAGGTGGTTATGATGTGTGAAAGGGAAGGAGTGATGGTTTGAATATAAGTGGGTAGGTGTAGGTGGGTTGTATGATGGTTTTGGAGGAGTAATGGAGGCGATTGGTGGAGGGTAATTGAGGAAGAGTGTTATGAAAAGGTGTGAAGATGAGAGAAGAAGTGGTAGGGATCCTGTGGGGTCCATAGATCCAGTGGGGCCAAGGACTTAACATCCCTGCTCCAATTAGGCGTGTAAAACGCCCTTGCTGTGCAATCCTGGCGTTTAACGCCAGACTGCAGCATTTTTCTGGCGTTAAATGCCACTTCCATGCTTGTTTTGGGCGTTCAACGCCAGTCTGCAGCATGTTTCTGGCGTTGAACGCCAGTATGGTGCATGTTTCTGGCGTTAAACACCAGTCTGATGCTTGTTTCTGGCGTTTAACGCCAGCTTTCCTCTTAGTGCAATCCTGGCGTTTAAACGCCAAACTGCTGCTTGTTTCTGGCGTTTAATGCCAGTTTCGTGCTCTGTTCTGGCGTTAAACGCCAGCCAGATGCTCCTTACTGGCGTTTAAACGCCAGTAAGCCCTTCCTCCAGGGTGTTCTATTTTCAATGCTGTTTTTCATTCTGTTTTCAAATTTTTAATAGTTTTGGTGACTCCACATGATCATCAACCTAATAAAACATGAAATAACAAAGAGAAAATAAATAGATATAATTAAATAACATTGGGTTGCCTCCCAACAAGCGCTTCTTTAATGTCAATAGCTTGACAGTGAGCTCTCATGGAGCCTCACAGATAATCAGAGCCAAGTTGGGACCTCCCAACACCAAACTTAGAGTTTGACTGTGGGGGCTTTGGTTGACTCTGCAGTGAGAGAAGCTTTTCATGCTTCCTCTCTATGGTTACAGAAGGAGAACCTTGAGTCTTATAGTTTGCAATGTCTGCAAACCATGGAGCTTCCTGAATAGTAAACAATTGCTCATCCGGAAAGGTTTCAGAGATCTCAGTAGGAGGGAGAGATGCTCCTGCTACTGGTTCTATCTGGGACAGGTGATCAGATACTTGATTCTCTGTCCCTTTTTTGTCTCTTATTTCTATATCAAACTCTTGCAGAAGCAACACCCATCTTATGAGCCTGGGCTTTGAATCCTGCTTTGTGAGTAGATATTTAAGAGCAGCATGGTCAGTGTACACAATCACTTTTGATCCTACTAAGTATGATCTAAACTTGTCAATGGCATAAACCACTGCATGTAATTCTTTTTCTGTGGTTGTGTAATTTTTCTGGGCATAATAAATGACATGCAGAAGCTTGTTATGCCTCTGTCCCAATACTGCACTAATGGTATGGTCACTGGCATCACACATTAGTTCGAATGGTAATGTCCAGTCTGGTGCAGAAATAACTAGTGTTGTGACCAGCTTAGCTTTCAGGGTCTCAAACGCCTGCAGACACTCTGTGTCAAACACAAATGGCGTGTCAGCAGCTAGCAGAGTGCTCAAAGGTTTTGCAATTTTTGAAAAATCCTTTATAAACCTCCTATAGAATCCTACATGCCCCAGAAAGCTTCTGATTGCCTTAACATTGGCAGGTGGTGGTAATTTTTCAATTACTTCAACTTTTGCTTGATCCACCTCTATTCCCTTGTTTGAAATTTTATGCCCAAGGACAATCCCTTCAGTCACCATAAAGTGACATTTTTCCCAGTTTAAAACTAGGTTGGTCTCTTGGCATCTTTTCAGAACAAGTGCTAAATGGTTAAGGCATGAGCTGAATGAGTCTCCAAATACTGAAAAGTCATCCATGAAGACTTCTAGAAATTTCTCTACCATATCAGATAAGATAGAGAGCATGCACCTCTGAAAGGTTGCAGATACATTGCATCGACCAAAAGGCATTCTTCTGTATGCAAATACTCCAGATGGACATGTGAATGCTGTTTTCTCTTGGTCCTGAGGATCTACTACAATTTGGTTGTAACCTGAATAGCCATCCAAAAAGCAGTAGTATTCATGACCTGCTAGTCTTTCTAGCATCTGGTCTATGAATGGTAAAAGGAAGTGATCCTTCCTAGTGGCTGTATTGAGCCTTCTGTAGTCAATACACATACGTCACCCTATAACTGTTCTTGTAGGAACCAGTTCATTTTTTTCATTATGAACCACTGTCATACCTCCCTTCTTAGGGACAACATGGACAGGACTCACCCAGGGGCTATCAAAAATAGGATAAATAATCTCAACCTCTAGTAACTTAGTGACCTCTTTCTGCACCACTTCCTTCATGGCTGGATTTAGCCGCCTCTATGGTTGAACCACTGGCTTAGCATCATCCTCCAATAGGATCTTGTGCATGCATCTTGCTGGGCTGATGCCTTTAAGGTCACTTATGGACCACCCAAGAGCTGTCTTGTGTGTCCTTAGCACTTGAAGTAGCGCTTCCTTTTCTAGGGGATTTAAAGTAGAGCTTATGATCACCGGAAAAGTATCACCTTCTCCCAGAAATGCATATTTCAGGGATGGTGGTAATGGTTTGAGCTCGGGTTTAGGAGGTTTTTCCTCTTCTCGAGGAAGTTTCAGAGGCTCTTTCAATTCCTCTGAATTCTCCAGATCAGGCTGAACATCTTTAAAAATGTCCTCTAGCTCTGATTCGAGACTCTCAGTCATATTGACCTCTTCGACAAGGGAGTCAATAATATCAACGCTCAGACAGTCATCTGATGTGTCTGGATGTTGCATAGCTTTGACAACATTCAACTTAAACTCATCCTCATTGACTCTCAGGGTTATCTCCCCTTTTTGGATGTCAATGAGGGTTCATCCAGTTGCTAGGAATGGTCTTCCTAGAATGAGAGTTGCACTCTTGTGCTCCTCTATTTCCAGCACTACAAAGTCAGTAGGGAAGGCAAATGGCCCAACCTTGACAATCATGTCCTCAATTATGCCTGATGGGTATTTAATGGAGCCATCAGCAAGTTGAAGACAGATTCGGGTTGGTTTGACCTCTTCAGTCAAGCCAACCTTTCTGGTAGTGGATGCAGGGATTAGGTTGATGCTTGCCCTAAGATCACATAAAGCTGTCTTGGTGAAATTACCCTCTAATATGCATGGTATCATAAAGCTCCCGGGATCTTTAAGCTTTTCTGGGAAGCTTTTCAGAATGACTGCACTGCATTCTTCAGTGAGGAGAACTCTTTCAGTTTTTCTCCAATCCTTCTTATGACTCAAGATATCTTTCATGAACTTGGCATAAGAGGATATCTGCTCAAGTGCCTCTGCAAACGGAATCTTTATTTCAAGAGTCCTGAGATAGTCTGCAAAGCGAGCAAATTGCTTATCCTGCTCCTCTTTGCGAAGTTTTTGAGGATAAGGTATCTTGGCTTTGTACTCCTCAACCTTGCTTGCTGCAGGTTTATTTCTTACAGAAGTGGTTGGGAAAGCCTTTTTAGAGGAGTCGTTATCAGCACTTGTGTGTGTCTGATCCCTCACTGGCGTTTGAATGCCAGGGTTGGAAGCTTGATTAGCGTTGGACACCAACTTCCTACCTGTTTCTTGCATTTGAACGCTAGAACTGAGCTTCCATCGGGCGTTTGACGCCAGCTCCTTGCCTGTTCCTGGCATTTGAACGCCAGAACTATGTGTGGGTTGGGCGTTTAACGCCAGCTTTACACCCTTTTCTGGCGTTTGAACGCCAAAGTTATTCCTCTCTGGGCTCTTACTGTCCTCAAAGGGATTTTGGATAGTATTTTGCTCATCCTCTGTCAGTTGTTCTTTTCTTGGCTTTCTGCTGCTCTGAAGTGAGGTATTTAATGTTTTCCCACTTCTTAATTGAACTGCTTGGCACTCTTCTGTTATTTGTTTTGATAACAGCTATTTTGTTTGCTTCAACTGTACTTCCATATTCATATTAGCCATTCTTGTGTCTTGTAGTATCTCCTTGAATTTGGCTAGCTGTTTTGTTAGAAAATCTAATTGCTGATTGAATTCAGTAACTTGTTCTGCAGGACTGAGTTCAGCAGTTACTGTTTTAGCCTATTCTTTCATGGGAGACTCACTACTTAAGTACAGATGCTAATTTCTGCCAACTGTATCAATAAGCTCTTGAGCTTCTTCAATTGTCTTTCTCATGTGTATAGATCCACCAGCTGAGTGGTCCAAAGACATCTGAGCTTTCTCTGTAAGCCCATAATAGAAGATGTCTAACTGCACCCACTCCGAAAACATTTCAGAGGGGCATCTTCTTAGCATCTCTCTGTATCTCTCCTAGGCATCATAAAGAGATTCATTATCTCCTTGTTTAAAGCCTTGGATGTCCAGCCTTAGCTGTGTCATCCGTTTTGGAGGGAAGTATTGATTCAGGAATTTTTCTGACAGTTGTTTCCATGTCCTTATGCTAGCCTTAGGTTGGTTATTTAACCACCTCTTAGCTTGGTCTTTTACAGAAAATGGAAACAGTAATAATCTGTAGACATCCTGATTTACTTCCTTATCATGTACTGTGTCAGCGATCTGTAAAACTGTGCTAGAAATTCTATAGGTTCTTCCTATGGAAGACCGGAATACTGGCAACTTTGCTGCACCATGATAATGAGCTGAGGATTCAACTCAATGCTACTGACTCCAATGGAGGGTATACAGATATTACTCCCATATGAAGGAGTAGTGGGGTTAGCATATGACCCCAGAGTCCTTCTGGACTGTTCATTTCCACTTAGATCCATGACGGAGAAAGGGAGATGATGCAGATTGCAAATAAAATATATATTTTTTTGAAAACCGAAATCAAAATTAAATAAAATAAAAGAAAATAAATGAAAAATTGACTATAAATTCGAAAATTTGAAGAAAAATAAAAAAAATTAAAAACTAAATTAATTAATTAAAAAGATTTGAAAAAGATGTGGGTGAGGATTTTTGAAAAAAAATGAAGAAGGAGAAATTGGTTAGGAAGTTTTGAAAAAGATGTCTTAAAATTAAAGATACTTGTAAGAAAATAAAATAAAATAATTA
>NC_029792.2:53045241-53046606 GCF_000816755.2 Arachis ipaensis
AACCGAAATTAAAATTAAACAAAATAAAATAAAATAAGTGAAAAATTGACTATATTTTTGAAAATTAGAAGAAAAATAAATAAAAGAAAATTGAAAACTAAATTAATTAATTAAAAAGATTTGAAAAAGATGTGGGTGAGGATTTTCGAAAAAAATGAAGAGAGAGAAATTGGTTAGGAAGTTTTGAAAAAGATATGTCTTAAAATTAAAGATACTTGTAAGAAAATAAAATAAAATAAAATAAAAAAGAAAAGATATGAAAAATATTTGATTTTAAGATTTGAGATTAGAAAAGATAAGATAAGCTAGGTAAGAGAAGCTAAGGAATTTAAATTAAAAAGTTTTGAAATTTAAATTTTAAATTTAAAAATTAAATTTTGAAATTTGAAATTTGAAATTTGAAATTTGAAATTTGAAATTTTGAAAATTGAAATTTGAAAATTGAAATTTGAAAGTTGAAATTTGAAAACTGAATTTTGAATTTTCGAAAAAGTCAACAATATAAGATAAGGATTTGAAAGAGATTTAAATTTTGAAGAGATTTGATTTTTAATTTTGAAAATTAGATTTTGAATTTTAAATTTTGAAATTTAAATTTCGAAATTTTGAAAGTTGAAATTTGAAATTTGAAAGAAGATAAAATTTTGAAAAAGATATGATTTTTTTGAAAAAAATTGAATTTTGAAATTTTTAAAACTAAGATAAGATAAAATAGAAATTTTAAAATAAAAATCTGAATTTTTTTTTGAAAAAATTTCGAATATTTGCTCAAAAATAGTTAGAGAAGATATTTTTTTATTTTTGAATTTTATGATGAAAAAGAAAAACACACAAAAGACACACAACTTAAAATTTTTAGATCTAATGCTCCTTGTTTTCAAAAATTTTGGAGGGAAAACACCAAGGAACACCAAACTTAAAAAATTTAAGATCAAAACACAAGGAAGACTCAAGAACACTTTGAAGACTCACAAGAACAACAAGAACATGAAGAAAGAACACCAAACTTAAAATTTTTAGAAAACCAAAATAAAATTTTCGAAAACCAAAGAAAAATTAACAAGAAAACACCAAACTTAAAGTTTGGCACACGATTTAATCAAAGAAAAATTATTTTTGAAAAAGAGATTTTAAAAGGGAGATAGCCAATTACCAAGAACATAAGCACCACGCTCTAGCCAACTGAGCTATAAATTTAACGTGTTTTAACAAGGTATTTAATAAATAAAAAATTTTTTGAAACTAAAAATTTGAAAAAGCACGAGAAAAACAAGAAAAGACACAAAACAAGACAAACCAAAGATCAAACAAGGAAAATAAACAAGAACAACTTAAAGATTAAGAAAGAACAATGAACACAAATTC
>NC_029792.2:53047180-53083272 GCF_000816755.2 Arachis ipaensis
GGTATTTAATGTATAAAAATATTTTAATTTAAAAAAAAATTTTTTTTGGATACTAATAATTAAAAAATGCACAAGAAAAACAAGAAAAACTAAAGATCAAACAAGGAAAATAAACAAAAACAACGAACAAAAATTCGAAAATTTAAAAGAAAATAAAAACATGCAATTGACACCAAACTTAAAATATAAGACTAAACTCAAACAGAAAAACTCAATTATCAGTTTATAAAATTTTCAAAAAATTTAAAAAGAGAAAATAAGGATTTAAAAAAAATTTCAACCAAAAACAATAATAATAGAAGATGCAATTTTAGTGACTCTAAACTAAAAAAAGATAAACTTTTCCGAATCTAAGCAACAAAATGAACCGTCAGTTGTTCAAACTCGAACAATCCCCGTCAACGGCGCCAAAAATTTGGTGCACAAAAATTACTTCGCACTATGTAATTCCGCAAAACTAACCAGCAAGTGCACTGGGTCGTCCAAGTAATACCTTACGAGAGTAAGGGTCGAATCCCACGGAGATTGTTGGCTTGAAGCAAGCTATGGTTATCTTGTAACTCTTAGCCAGGATATAATATCAATAATAATTCTTAGTTTTAATTGTAAAAAGTCAAAGGGCATAAAATAAATACTTGTTACTCAATAATGGAGAATATGTTGGGGTTTTGGAGATGCTTTGTCCTCTTTATTTCAGCTTTTCTCTTGTACTCCTCTTCATACACGCAAGGCTCCTTCCATGGCAAGATGTATGTAAGGTGTCACCGTTGTCAATGGCTACTTCCCATCCTCTCAGTGAAAATGGTCCAATTGCTCTGTCACAGCATGGCTAATCATCTGTTGGTTCTCGATCATGTCGGAATAGAATCCCTTGATTCTTTTGCGTCTGTCACTACGCCCAACAATCGCGAGTTTGAAGCTCGTCACAATCATTCAATCCTTGAATCCTACTCGGAATACCACAGACAAGGTTTAGACTTTCCGGATTCTCAAGAATGCTGCCAATGGATTCTAGCTTATACCACGAAGATTCTGATTACGGAATCTAAGAGATACTCATTCAATCTAATATAGAACGGAGGTGGTTGTCATACACACGTTCATGGATTGAGGAAGGTGATGAGTGTCACGGATCATCACCTTCTTCATAGTGAAGCGCGAATGAACATCTTAGATAGGAGCAAGCGTGTTTAAACGGAAAACAGATGTAATTGCATTAATTCATCGAGACACAACAGAGCTCATCACCCCCAACAATGGAGTTTAGAGACTCATGCCGTCAAAGAGTACAAAGTTCAGATCTAAAAATGTCATGAGATACAAAATAAGTCTCTAAAAGTTGTTTAAATACTAAACTAGTAACCTAGGTTTACAGAAAATGAGTAAACTAAGATGGATAGTGCAAAAATCCACTTCTGGGGCCCACTTGGTATGTGCCTGGGCTGAGACTTAAGCTTCTCACGTGCCTGGGCTGTTTCTGGAGTTGAACGTCAGGTTGTAACCTGTTTCTGGCGTTGAACTCTAACTTGTAACCTGTTTCTGGCGCTGAACGCCAGACTGCAACATGGAACTGGCGTTGAACACCAGTTTACGTCGTCTATCTTCACGCAAAGTATGGACTATTATATATTTCTGGAAAGCCCTGGATGTATACTTTCCAACGCAATTGGGGGCGCATCAATTGGACTCCTGTAGCTCCAGAAAATCCACTTTGAGTGCAGGGAGGTCAGAATCCAACAGCATCAGCAGTCCTTTTTCAGCCTGAACCAGATTTTTTTGCTCAGCTCCCTCAATTTCAGCCAGAAAATACCTGAAATCACAGAAAAATACACAAACTCGTAGTAAAGTCCAGAAATGTGATTTTTAATTAAAAACTAATAAAAATATACTAAAAACTAACTAAATCATACTGAAAGCTATGTAAAAACAATGCCAAAAAGCGTATAAATTATCCGCTCATCAGAGACGTCCCTTCCTAAGTCGCCATCTAACATAACATTCAAGTGGATAAAATTCTTATCTCTAATATTTACTTTCCTACTTGAATATGGTTTGATTGAAAATGATGGGCAACTTAGAGCTCTTTGTGGGGTTAAGAACAAAAGGAAATTGAGTAGTGGGTGGAAATGCCAATCAAGGTTCCTTATGGTTGGAAGCTTAAAGTCTAAGTGTAATGGTTGGTATAGTTCTCAACTAAAGGGGTCTATGAAGATGCTTTGGTGTTTACTTGAGAATTCGGATCACTTCTCACCCAATTGGAATTGTGATGATCAACTTGAAGATGGGTGTAGAAACAAGATTTGGGATCCGGGAATAGATGAAGATCAATTTTGGAAGCCCTTAGCTTGTGTGTAACTTCATCAAAGCTTGGTGCCATTGGTTTTGAATTTTGGAGCTTACTTGAAATCCAAGCATTGGTGGAGGTTTCAAGATGAGTACAAGCATAAGCCACCATAACAAGGAGCCTTCCAAATGTCCAACTTAAGGACTTAAACTAAAAGTGCTAGGTGGGAGACACCCCACCATGGTAAACTCTTTCCACTCTCTTTTAGATTTGGTTAATAAGTCATTGGAGTTGCCATTGAAGGTAGTCTTTGTTATTTTCTATACTCTTATACATTTTGTTTCGATGATAGGTTGTAGTAGTGTGTTTAGATTAGTTTAGATTGTTGATTAAGTAGGTTGCTTGGAGTGTAAGTTTTGTTTGTAGGTATTTGATTTTTCAAAAAATAAAAAGATTTGTTGTTAAATTTGACTTGTGATTGTCTTAGAATGCTTGTAGATTAGGAGAGTGTCATGTTTTTGAAAAAAAAAAAAGGGGGCATCGGCGCGCAAGTGCGCTGTGCGCGCGCGTGCCGGCGTGGTTTTACATAGAAAAAATATAGAAAAAGAAAAAAAAAGAGTAAAAGAAATAAAAAGGGGACAAAAATATCCCAAAATAAAGTTCAATAAAAAATCAATGCATATGGAATGTTGATTAAAGAAAATGCATGAGTATGTGAAAAAGTGGGAATCATGGGTAGCTAGGTTGTGTATTGGAATTGTATAGGTTGTTATATGTGTTAGGTGAGAGCTTAGGCTAATCAAAGATTCAAATTTCAAGCTCACTTGACCATATGCATCCTACCTTGATCCTAGCCCCATTACAACCTATGAACAAGTCCTCATGATGAATGTATGCATGCATTGAATAATTGTTGATTGTTAGATGAAAAACAAATCATAGAAAGCATGATTAGAAGAGAATTGAGTGATCGACCCTATACACTAGAGCGACTAGAGCGGATACTCTTCCGGTGAGGGTTCGATGCTCAATTCCTTGTTCCCGGCTTTCATGAGCTTTTCTTCTTGCAAGTCTATTTGAACTTCATTATGATATTTAAATTGGTAGAGTTTGTGAGTCGTCATATGACCTTTGCCCCCCTTGTCCATACATGCTCTTGGAGATTGATTTGCTTTTAACCAAGTAGGTAGAGTCATATTGCATCTAGTTGCATTCATATAGATAGGTGTATATAGTTTATTTGCATTGAATAAATATTCAAACCCCTTTTCTTATCCTTCTTTATTCTTAGCATGAGGACATGCTTGGTTTAAGTGTGGGGAGATTTGATAAATCCCGATTTTGTGGTTTATCTTGTACTTAATTTGGGGGATTTTATCACCTTTTCTCACATTTATTCAATGAAATAGCATGGTTTTGCAATTCTCCCTTGATTTGTGCTTAAATGTGAAAACATGCTCTTTAGGCCCTAAAATTGGTGATTTTAATTCACTTTAATTCTATTCGATGCCTTAATATGTTTTTTGAGTGATTTCAGGTCCATAAGGCAAGTATTGGATGGAAGAAGTGAGGAGAAAAGCATACAAAGTGGGAGAACTCATGAAGAAATGAAGGAACCGTAAAGTTGTCTAGCCTGACCTCTTTGCACTCAATCGACCATAACTTGAGATACATAGGTCCAAATAAAGCGGTTCCAGTTGCGTTCGAAAGCTAACATCCGGGGCTTCGAAATAATATAAAATTTGCCATATGTTGCTTCGTGTATAGGGGTGCGCACGCACCATATATGCGTGCACGCTGATGCTGCTCGTGGCCCACTAAAGATGAAATCACTGGGGGCGATTTCTGAAGCACTTTGGGTCCAATCCAACTCATTTCTGAAGCTATTAAACCGAAGAATTGAGGGGGGAATGAACCAAGTAGTCATAATTGAGTTTTTATCATGTTTTAGGGTAGAATTCCAGAGAGAGAAGCTCTCTCCTCTCTCTATATTTAGGATAGAAATTAGGGTAAAAAGTTAGGTTAATCACTCTCAAATTCATCTTTCAATTGTTGTTTTCATTTTAATTCTCACTATATTTTAGTGATCTATTGTCTTAATCTTCTTAGTTTCTCTTGTGATTTCTTATTTTGCTCTCTTTTATGTTGATGAACCATTGTTGGATCTTAATTTTCTTTAATGCAATTTTATGTTTCCATGCTCTTCTATGTTTATCTTCATTGTTATTGTTGATCTCTTGCTTATGATAGTTATGGGTTTCACTAATTCTTGCTTTTTATTATGTTTACTTTTCTTGCACTCTCGGTGTTTGTTAAAATACTTTCACTAGTTTTTGAGCAGTTTTCTTGACTCTTGGCCTAGGCTAGGGAAATTGAGTGACCTTGAGTCATTGGGTCTCAATGATTTGGTAATTTGAGAACCCTTGGTGATCAATTTGATACTCATTGACACTAACCCACTACTAATCTAATTAGTAGATAGGTTGGGACTTATGAGTTGATGTGATCAAGCCTATTTGACATACTTCAAGCTTAGAAGTAGATATTACATACTTAAAGCTTTTGGAAGTAGACTTAATAGGTTGGCCTCTCATAATTATCAATATTTGGTTTGTAGACAAGGATGGTGATCTCAATTACCTATGTCTAGCCAAGAGTACTTTTCCTTTATTTCATTAGTTTTTGTCATTTTACTTTCTTGTCATTTAATTTTTCTTGCTAAAATATAAAATCAAAACCCCTTACCCCTTTATAGCCAATAATTGAGCACTTCATTGCAATTCTTTGTAAGACGACCCAGAGTTCAAATACTCCGGTTAATTCTTATTTAGGGTTTTTTACTTGTGACAACCAAATTTTTGATTGGGAGGATTGTTTGTTGGTGTAGAACTATACTTGCAATGAGAATTCATTCATTTGAGAAAATTCTATCCCATTAAAGAATTCACTCATCACCAGCATCCCCTCCAACATTGTTATGCACCTGTTCCTCCATAGTAGTTTTCAAATCTTCTTCTACTACTTCCTCTCCAACTATGCCTTTGCCTCTTGCTTCCCTCCTTAATCTAAGGAAGGTCCTCTCCAGTTTACTATCGAAGGAGGATGAAGTTTCTCCCCTTCTACCTGTCATACATTCAACAAACAGCAAGCAGAGGACAAGTGAAAGAATCACTCTTGTTTAAGATTAGTGGTTATCTTGGTTGATGCAATTAATCAAACAATTAGAAGGATGGAAATATGAACAATGAATAACTAAAATGATCACAATAAAAATAAAAAAAAATAGAAAAGACAAAAAAAAGAAATAACAAGGTAATTAGAATGCTTAATCTAGCTCTCCAATCAATTTAGTCATTGTCAAATTCAAACCAATCCCCGACAACGGCGCCATAAAACTTGATGACCGGAATTCACTCCCCATATAAAAATAATGAATCCATTCTTTTGGCAAGCGCACCAAAATTATCGTCAAGTAATAACCCACAGTGGAGTGGGATCGTATCCACAGAGATTGGTAGGTTTGAGCAATTTTAATCAATTGGTGAATTAGTCAAGCTAAGCAAATTAGATTGTGATTGCAAAATTATAAATGGGCAGAAATATAAATGACTCAAAAGTAAAGAGAAGCAATAAAGTACAGAAAAGGAAATGGCAATAATGTAAAGTGCGGAAACATAAATGACTTAATTGTAAATGGGAATGGGGATCGACAGAATGTAAAGAAAGCTATAAAGAATGTGGAAGATAAGAATAGGAGAATTCATTGAGATCAGGAGATGTTGTTCTCTTTGGATTAAATCCAGTTCATATCATCTTTAATCATGCAACTCATTGACCTCTTGGCAATCATGATTGATTGAATCCCAATCCCTTGGTGATTCAATCTCTCAGATCTTGATCAATAGCCAATTCCTTGGTCTAACTGCTCATGAAGAGAGATATGCTTGGTCTCTGATTATACCACACATCATCATAGGTCCAAGTAGAGGGAGAATTATATGTCACCATATCCAAACACCAAAACCTAGATCCTACTCAAGTGTGAGAAGGCATTTCTAGCATGGTTTCATGTTTCCTTTTCCAAGGTTCACATGAAACCCATTTTGCATTCAATCTCTTTTCCAAGATGATTGAACACTAACATTAAAACAAAATTCCTTCTAGTAAATCAAAGAGAAGATGAAGAGAAGAAGAAATTCACTATCATTAATCTATCAAGTACAACAGAGCTCCCTCTTTCAATGAGAGGGAATTTAGCTACTCATAGCTTAGAGAAAAGTACAAGAGATAGAAGAGATGATATGAGAAGTAAATCTAACTATACTTTAATAAAACTCTACTCAACAACCCAACCCCCTTCTGAATACTTCTAGGGGTTATTTATACTACTCCTAGTACTAGAATAAAGAAAATACAAAAGAGAAAAGAAATTTACAATTTGGAGGGAAAGGAAAACTCAATAAGCATGACCTTCCAGGATGGCGTGTGATAGGCGTTTGAGTGGCATGCCATGCCCAGCCTCCAATTTGGCTTGGCACGCCATGCCAAACTCTTCAAGTGGCACGCCTCATGTGTTGGTGTCCCTGGCATGCCACGCCTTCAAGCCCAAGTGGCACGCCCAGGGTCTTCTTAAGCTTGGTGTTGGCCTGGTGTGCGACGCCTTCGAGCCCAAGTGGCACGCCTAGCCCTTTTTCCTTCTTGTTCTCTTCTCTGGAAAGTTGAACTAGCGTACTATGTGTGCTTTGTTCTTCTCTCTGGTCCATTGAACTAGCATGGCACACCCAGGGTCTGGCGTGCCATGCCCACTTTGTATGCTTGGTTCTTTTCTCTAGATAATAGAACTGGCGTGCCACGCCCAGCATTTTTCCTTGGTCCAGTAGCTGGCGTGCCATGCCTGGGTCTTCAAGTGGCACGCCTAAGTGAGAATTCAGAGCTAGCGTGCCACGCCTTCGACACCAAGTGGCACGCCCAGCCCTTGCTTTGGCCTTCTTTAACGTTGGCGTGCCACACCTGGATGCTCAAGTGGCACGCCTAAGTGAGGATGAGGGCTTGGCGTGCCATGCCTTCAACATCAAGTGGCATGCCCAGCTTTGTTTTGGCCTTCTTGAGTGTTGGCGTGCCACGCCTGGGTCTTCAAGTGGCACGCCCAAGTGAGAGTTGAGAGCTGGCGTGCCACGCCTTCGACACCAAGTCGCACGCCCAGCCTTTTGGGGCTTCAACCTCTTCCCTGGAAACTTGTACTGGCGTGCTACGCCTTGATGCTCAATTGGCACGCCCACTTTAATGTGGCTCCTTTAAGCTTTGCGTACCATGCCTGGGTCTTTAAGTGGCACGCCCAAGTGATGATTTGAAGCTAGCGTGCCACGCCTTCGATACCAAGTGGCACACCCAGGTGATGGTCCCCTCTGGATTGATGAACTGGCATACCAAACTCCATGGTTCATGTGGCACGCCCATAATGTGTAATGGGCTTTGCATGCCACGCCCAGCTTGGCGTGCCACGCCCTTCTTATGGCCTTCAGCATTGCTCTCTGGAAATTTACACTGGCGTGCCACGCCCATGTAAAAGCTTTGGGATTCCTCTCTGGAAATCAATATTGGCGTGCCACGCCCAGCTCCTGGCGTGCCACGCCCATACATTTTTATGGCGTTTGTTCCAAGTGGCACGCCAGTTTCACACGCCCAGCTTTGTTTTGTTGTTTTCTTCCCTTTTTGTTGCTCTTTTCACCTGAAATTCAGCACAAACCCATTTCAAAGGAATATACCATGATATTCCTCAATTAATTCATAAATTGCAATGATTAAATGAGATTATGCTCTTTTATGGTTCTTTTTAGGCAAGAAAAAAGGGTAGATGATGCAAGTCATCAGATGCATGTCTGATGACTGTGCGTCATGTTAGGTTTTTCTATGATTTTTCACATTAAAAGTTAATTAATCATGCTTAATTATTAAGTGTTTTTGTGCTTAAATCATATATTACTTTCATCTCATTGATTTTGATCTATTTTGTAGAAAATGATGAAAAAAGGAGCAAAAAGCGTAGCATGTTTCGGAACCTTAGGCCACGCTTTTAAAAGCGTGACCCATGACTAAATAAAGGAAGCTTGGCGCGCCGTTTTTATCTAAGAGCGCTATGCACCATCCCAGGAGGAGCTACGTTCTTCACCCAAGAGTGGTACGTTCTTCAAGCAAGAGCGCCTGCGATACGGAAGTGGGAAAAATCAGCTGGCGACGCGTACGCGTGAAAGTTGCAATCTTGAAGGTCCATGCGTACGCGTGGGCTACACGTACGCGTGGAAGAGCGCTCTTGGCACGAACGCTACGCTCTTCTCAAGAGTGCTGAAGGCGACGCGTACGCGTCACAAGTGCCAAAATGCTGAACGACGCGCACGCATGGGTGACACGTACGCATCGGTGCAAGAGCACCCCCCTCTCCTCAAAAGTGCTACATTCTCCCGGGAGCAGAATTCTGGTTCGATTAATCTCATTCCAAGCCCATTTAAACTACAAGCAAGCAAGCCCACTCATATCACTCAATGAAGGCCACAAGAATCATCTAGAATAGTTAATTTTCATTTGATTGTAATTTGTTTTCAATTTCATTTCAATTTGTAATTTAGGAAAGCATATATAAAGGCCTTAGTTTCATAGAATTGAAGAGGCTGGATTCTGCACAGAGGGGGTGAGAGTGAAGACCAATTTGGAATTCTGAGAATTGGCACTCCAAGGGGAGTAGGTCTTCGGACCCCTCCCCTCACACACTCTTCACCCTTTTCTCTTCTTTTCTTTCTTAGCACTAGTTTAGTTTTTAGTTTGTAATTTTCATTTATGAATCTTGAATTGTCATTTTAATTTTTGAATCCTTGATCTTCATTTTTACTTTCATGCAATTTAGTTTTTGTTTGAGAGCAATGACCATTTAAATTCCCTCTACATTTGGGAAAGGCGGTCTGTTTCAATTTTGATTGAATTTATGTTTATTTCTCCTTCTCTTCTTCACTCTATCTTCATACTTGGATATTTGCTAGAATCCTTGCAAGAGAGTTTTGTTCTTTAAAGATCCTGGGACCTATTAGAATCCTAATGTGAACCTCTAGGGAGGGATCATAGGATTCAGTTTAAACTCTCTTGGCATAACGAAGTTGATTATTGATTTAGAGTTGGTACGTGACATATAACCACTCTAATATGGGAGTCTTTGGATTTATGCAGTATGAGATTAGAAATCATGTTTGTTTATCTAAGAAAGGGTCTATGTGCTTCAAAGATTCAATCACCATCGAAAGAGGGATTGAGTCTATTAGAATTTCATGTCAGCCTCGAGAGAGGAATCATGAAATTCAGTTTGAGGCTCTTGTCTCATTATCCTCCTGATCAATACACTCTTAGCTGGTATGTGAGATGTAACCTCTTTGAGTTGAGGTCTTGAGGGTTGTGTGGCTTTTGGATTAGAAATTGAACTTCACCTTTTCTCTTGAACAATTAGATCAAGAGATTGGCAATTGATTATGTGACGAGAAATTAAATCACTAAGAGATTGAGGTTTAATTACTCGCAGTTCGCCATGGATCTATCTTACATGATTGAGAAGGGGTGAGACCAATGATTCAAGAGAAATCAACATCTCCAATCCCTTATGTTTTCCACCTTTACTTTCTGTCATTTACTTTTTAGTATTTTACTTTCTTGCAATTTACTTTCTAGCAATTTACTTTTTGTACTTTATTTTCCTGCACTTTCTTTTATGTTCTTAACTTTCTTGCAATTTTACTTTCCAGCACTTAATATTCATGTCATTTACTTTCCTTGCACTTTATTGCTTTCCTTTAATTTTTAGTCATTTACAATTCTTATTTGCTTATCGCTCCAATATGAACCTTCTAACTAGAATAATCAACTAACTATTGATTGCTTAATATTTTAATCCTCGTGGGATCGACCTCGTTCTAAGTGAGTTTTATTACTTGATACGACCTGGTATATGATGGGTGGAAATCAGATTCCACACCAAAACTCACCGGCAAGTGTACCGGGTCGCATCAAGTAGTAATTACTCACATGAGTGAGGTCGATCCCATAAGGATTGATGGATTGAGCAATTTTAGTTAGGTGGTTAATTTAGTTAAGCAAACAGTTGATGATTTGAGTGAATTGTGAATAACAGAAGCTAAGTTACATGAAAATAAAAGGGAGAGAAAAAATTGACAGAAAAGTAAAGTGCAGAAGAGTAAATTGCATGAAACTTAAAGTGCAAGAAAGTAAAAGAGCTAAAACTTAAAGTGCAAGTAATGTAAATGACTAAAACTTAAATTGCAAGAAATGTAAATAGTTGAAGCTTAAAGTGCAAGAGAACTAAATTACTGAATCGAAATTGCTGAGAAACTTAAATTGCTTGAAGATTAAAGGGATTTGGGTGTGGGGATTTGGAATTCAATAGTAAAGTGTAAAATGCAATCAATTAGAGAAGTAGAAGATGAAATGAATTGCAGAATATCTAAACAGAGATGGAAAATTTCTTGAAGAAGCAAAACAGAAAAGAAACTTAGCTTAATTATGAAATCTAAAAGAAAAATGAAGATCTAAGAGGAGCAATGAGATTAGAACACAGATCTAAAGCTCAATTGCTTTCTTGATCAAACAAAAAAGTAATGTCAGAAGAAAATGAAATTTAAAATCAGCAGAGAAGATTAAAACCCAATCAGATCAATTGAGAGGAAGAGTGGAAGATAATTCTCAGAATTTGAATCAATGGAGCTCTTCAATCTCAATCCAAGATCCAAAATAGAAAAGAAAAAGTTGCAGAAGAAAAAAAAATGAAAGCAGCAAATGAAATTAGATCCAATTCCTTAATTCTCAGAGTTATGCAGAAAAAAAAAACAAAGATGAATTTCAGATCAAGAATTGAAATAGAATTTCTTCAATCTCGATCCAAAATTCAAGACAGAAAGTAGAAATTACCAAAGCAAGAACAATCAGAAAGAAAACTCAGATCTCAGTTCCAATTCCCCAAAGTCAAAACAAGAGTGAAAACTAAAATTTAGCCAAAGTCAAAACTAAAAATGAGCTAAAGGTAAAACTAAAAATGAAAGAAGGTCCTTTACAAATCAAACTAACTCCTATTTATACACTTTCTATTTTTTATTTTCAGAATTTGGAGTGGACTTTTCAAATTGGTTAAGAAGTGGGTCCAAATTGATTTTTTTGATTGAAAAAGAGACCATGGGACACCTCCAGGGGAGCGCTCGGTGAAGTAAAGTAACGCAGCGCTCAATGGCCTTCTCCCAGGCTTCAAACCAAGCCTCCTTCATAGCACTACGTTGGTGAATTGAATGTAGCGCTCCTTTTCCTTGTGCATGCTCCCTATTTCGAATCTTGGTGGCTACCTTTTGCTAATTTCCTCATGAAGCATAGCGCTCAGTGAACTAAGTTCACGTAGCGCCCTTTCTTTCATGCACTTGTCCCCTTCTTCGAATCTTGGTGAAGCCATTTTGGCCAATTTCCTTGCCAAACCTTGTAGCGCGTTTCTCTTGGTTCATGGGTTCGAACCTTGGCTGCCCCCTTTGCTATTGTCGTGCCTTAATTTTCTTTGTTGAGCCCCACGAACAAGGTAATTTCTTTAATGGAGCGCTATCTTGGCTTTGTTAATTTCGTATCCCTTTGAGCGCTCCGTTTGTTCTCTCAACGTAACACCCTTGCCTTGTGCCTTTGGTGCTGAGTGCTTGGTCTCTATCACTCACTTTTTGAGCGCTACGCTCATTATTCGAGCGCTATTCTTGCTTCCTTGAGTGAGTGCCACGCTTTTATTTTTGTTTCCTTGGGCCACGCTTGGTTGAGCACACTTTCCTGGTTTCTTTCTTTTTGTCACCTACAAGTAATCAAAACAACCAATCAAAGCATCACCAAATTTACAAGGTTTATAAATCATTCAAAAACCAACTAATTCTAGCTTAAACCTCATGATTTTGTGTCAAATAAAGGATGGTTGATTGATTCAACAGAACCATGCAAATCCATTCCAAATCACTTATAATTCAAGAAAGTGCAGAAAACCTAGTGAAACAAGTGAGAAATGCTTGAAAAGCTAGCATAAGATAACTTGTCATCACAACACCAAACTTAAACCTTGCTTGTCCCTAAGCAAGCACTAAACATGAGAGGAAATAAAATGCAATAGAGAAATATACATGTCCTTATTTAGCAGATAATTTTACTTGATTCATGGGGTTTTATGCAGACAAATGCAGCTTACTTATTACTTTGCTAATAGATAAGAAATGTTTCCTCAAAGGTTCATTAGAATTGCTGCTATAATGCCTTGCTTTTGGTTGATCCCTCTTAGCTTTTTCTTTCTTTCCTTTGCTTAGAAAGCTTATTCTTTAATGAAGGCTTTGTGGCAAATGTTGGAGCAGCCTTTTGGCTCAATTTTTCTCAACATTTCTTCACCATAGACACATGGCTCACAATTTCTTCATAGGAACATTGATGCCCAGCATCTCTTTGGATTAATAAATGCTTTGTAACTAGGTTGCTCTTGATAGTGGACTTTTGGTTGGTAATCCCAAATTAGTTAATCCAAGTGGCCAAGTGATGCTAGGGCATTTCGGCCAGTTTCACTGACCTTTTCTTTATTGTTTTAGGGTAGTTTCATGCATTTTCTTAGGAAATAAGCAAGTTTTGGGTAGAATTTCACTTACATCTTGATTCAAGCAAACATTGTGAATTTTATATGATTTCACGAAAATTATACATGAATTTAATGACAAATTGGATGATGCATGACTCATAACTTGGATTAGAGCTTTGATGCACTTTATTTGCTTGATTTAAGGACAAAGGAAGCAAGGAAAAGCCACGTTAGTAGCCATGTTAAGTCTAACTAACGTGACCACTAACGTGGAATGGGAGCTAGCTTGCAACGTTAATGAGAAAAGTGATCGCCAATAACATCTTCGAAGCCATCATAGCCCACGTTAATTACCACGTTAACTACATTAACGTGGTAGTTAACATGGAAGAAAAGGAAGCTCCAAGCGTTAGTGGTAAAAGTAAGTGCCACTAACGCTCTAAAAGGGCAATTGGCCACGTTAAGAGTCACGTTAACTCAGTTAACGTGAACTCTAACGTGGAAGAGGAAGATAATGCCAACGTTAGTGACACTCACCTTTGTCACTAACGTTGGACTAAGCCCATATTGGCTACGTTAAGAGCCACGTTAACTTGGTTAACGTGAACTCTAACGTGGAAGGAGCAAAGAATCGCCAACGTTAGTGACACTCACCTTTGTCACTAACGTTGGACTAAGCTACTATGAGCCACGTTAGTTACCACGTTAAGTGCATTAACGTGGAAGCTAACGTGGAGGAAAGAATTGATGAGCCAATGTTAGTGACACTCGCCTTTGTCACTAACATTGGAGATGGCAATCACTACCATGTTAGTGGCCACGTTAAGACAATTAACATGGGGCACTAACGTGAGAAGGGGCGTTTGGAGCGTTAGTGACAAAGGTAAGTGTCACTAACGCTCTCGAGGCTAAGGCATGCCCACGTTAAGAGCCACGTTAGTTATACTAACGTGGACTCTAACGTGAGAAAAAGGGGCTAAGGGCAACGTTATTGGAAAAGGTAAACGCCAATAACGCTCGCGATGGACCAAGAGGCAACGTTAGTGGTCACGTTAGTGCCACTAAGGTTGAAGTTAACGTAACTCATCTTGGGCTAGGAATGTTAGTGCAAAAGGTGATTGTCACTAACGTTCTCGAACCCACATTTTCACTTAACGTTAACGCCACTAACGTCCTAGCCAAAGTCCATGCCTACTTCACACTTTCTCTGCAAGTAAAGTTGAGCCCACTGAAGATTCCAAACTGCTTCAACTCAAGATCCAAAGGCCCATATCTAAGACTTGAAGAGCCAACTGAAAGATCCGAAGAGTAGTATATATAAAAGTAGCTTTGAACTAGAGAGGAGCTTTTGGGGGATTGAGAGGACTACTTTTTGTATAATTTTACTTTCTATGCAACTTCTAGTTTTACTTTCAGAATGCATTCTCCATCTTTGTTTTCCATTCCCAGAGCCATGAACAACTAAACCCCTTTCATTGGGTTAGGGAGCTCTGTTGTAATTTGATGGATCAATAATAGTTTTCATTATTCTTCTTCTTTCTTTTCTCTTGATTTTACTAGAAAGCTTTCAATCCTCGTCCAATTGGGTAGTTGTCTTGGAAAAGAAGCTATTCATACTTGGATCTCTTCGGAACCTTGGAAGAGGAATGAAGAGATCATGCTAGAAATACTTTCTCATGTTGGACCAAATTGGGGTTTGGATGGATATAGTGACATATAATCCTACCAACACTTTGATTTGAAAATACATGTGGTATAATGAGTGACCATACTTCATCTCTTCTCATGAGCAATTAGACCAAGAAATTGGCTATTGATCAAGATTTGAGAGATTGAATTACCAAGGAATTGGAGTTCAATCACTTAATATTGCCAAGGAGATCAATGAATGCATTGATTGAGGAAGAGATGAAAATGAACTTGATCCGGAGAATGCAACATCTCCTAAGCCCAATGATCCCCCATTTCTGATCTTACCCATTATCTTTAATTTTTGCAATTTACTTTCATGCTAAATTCCCCATTCCCCATTTAAGATTCTGCAATTTACCTTCCGCCATTTACATTCAGCTCTTTATTTCTAGTATTTACATTTTCTATTATTTACTTTCCCGCCATCTAATTTCCTGCAACTCTCACATTAAATTTTGCTTAGCTCAACTAGAATATTCCTCTAATTAAAGTTCATTGACCAATCAATCCCTGTGGGATTCGACCTCACTCTATTGTATGTTTTTATTTGACGACAATTCGGTATACTTGCCGAGAAAAATTTGTTGAGAGATAAGTTTCCGTGCATCAAGTTTATGGCGTTGTTGCCGGGGATTGATTTTGCATCAACAATGATTAAATTGGTGGATAACTAGATTGAGCATTTTTTTATTTTGTTTGATTTTATTTGAGTAATTCACTTTCAGTTTAGCTGTTTTCTTCCTTTCCGCTACCCTTTTCTTAGTTGTTTACAATTCAGTTCACTAACCCACTAACTGTTTGATATATTGCATCACTCACACTAACAGTATTTCTGCAGTGAATGCTGTCTGCATCTATCTTTCTTGCTTGTGATTTGTGGGTTGTATGACAGGTAAAAGAAGCAGTGCTTCAACTTCCTTTGATTCTGAACCTGAGAGGACCTTCCTTAGATTAAGGAGGGAAGCAAGAGGAAAGAGAGTAGTTGGTACGAAGGAAGAAGAGGAGTATTTTGAACCAGACATGGATGAGAATATGGAGAACCATCATGAAGAAGAGGCTCACAACCATGGCAGAGAAGGCCCAGTGCATCATGCTGGGCAAGAGAGAAGAGTTCTGGGATCCTACATCAATCCAAACCCAGGAAACTGTGGAAGTAGCATCCAAAAGCGAACCATACATGCCAACAACTTTGAACTAAAGCCACAGCTCATCACCGTTGTTCAGAACAACTGTTCATTCGGAGGAAGTGTGCAAGAAGATCCCAATCAACATCTAACCACCTTCCTGCGGATATGTGATACTGTGAAGTCTAATGGTGTTCATCCTGACACCTACAGACTGCTTCTATTCCCCTTCTCACTCAAGGACAAGGCATCTAAATGGCTGGAATCCTTTCCGAAGGAAAGCTTAACAACCTGGGAAGATGTGGTGAACAAATTCTTGGCAAGATTATATCCTCCTCAAAGAATCAACAGGTTGAGAGCTGATGTTTAAACTTTCAGGCAACAAGATAGTGAGACTCTCTACGAAGCATGGGAGAGGTTTAAGGATCTGACAAGAAGATGCCCACCAGATATGTTCAATGAATGGGTACAGCTACACATTTTCTATGAAGATCTTTCTTATGAATCAAAGAAGGCAGTAGACCATTCATCCGGGAGATCTCTGAACAAAAAGAAGACCATTGAAAAAGCCATAGATGTCATTGAGATTGTAGCTGAGAATGACTACTTCTATGCTTCTGAAAGAGGCAACACTAGAGGAGTGATGGAGCTGAACAATGTGGATGCACTGCTAGCTCAAAACAAGATGATTACCAAGCAGTTTGCTAACCTTACCAAGAAGATGGAGAGGAATCAAGTAGCAGCAATCACCACTTCAGTAGCAACTCAAGAAGGAGTGAATGAAGAAGCCAAGGGTAGTCAGGAGCAAGCCAACTACATTGGAACTTCACCTAGGCAGAACCATGACCCATACTCCAAAATGTATAATCCTGGTTGGAGGAATCACCCAAACTTTGGGTGGGGAAACCAACAATACCAAAGCCAAGATCAGAGACATCACAACCCCAACAACCATGCGGCTCACCAACATTCCACACAGAGATCATATCAGCACCCACTTAACAACACACCTCAACATCCATACCATAGCCAAAATGGCTCTTCTCATCCCTCCAATCTCAACTCACCATCATCGAAAGAAAGACTATCAAGGATTGAGACTCTACTTGAAGGCATATGTAAGAAAGTCCAGGATAGTAAAGTATTCTGAGAGGAAGTACGGTCCAATATGCAGAATCAAGATGCTGCCATCAAGAAACTTGAGACACAAATTGGCTACCTATTCAAGCAAATTCCCAGTCATAACCTGTGCAGCAACACTGATCCAAATCCAAGAGCAGAATGTTAGGCTATCACCCTCAGAAGTGGGAAGGAATTGAAGGAAATTCCCAAGAATTCACAAGAGAAGAACTCAAATGAAAAGGAAAAGGAGCGAGACAGAGTCCAAATTCCCATTCCCAGTTCACAGCAAAAAGGAGAAATACTAAAGCCAGACGTCCCAAAAGCTCCATTCCCTCAGCAAATAAAGAAGAAGGGGGACGACAACCAGTTCTTGAGATTTTTGGAAATCTTCAAGAAACTACAAATCAACATACCCTTTGCTGAAGTAATAGAGCAAATGCCACTCTATGCCAAGTTTTTAAAGGAATTAATGACTAAGAAGAGAAGCTGGAAGAGCAATGAGACCGTGATACTAACCGAAGAATGTAGTGCCATCATTCAACACAAACTACCCCAGAAATTGAAGGACCCTGGAAGTTTCCAGATCCCTTGCATCATAGGGAAAATCATAGTGGAAAAGGCTCTATGTGACTTGGGTTAACTTTAGCCAGTTTCACTGACCTTTTCTTTACTGTTTTAGGGTAGTTTCATGCATTTTCTTAGGAAATAAGCAAGTTTTGGGTAGAATTTCACTTACATCTTGATTCAAGCAAACATTGTGAATTTTATATAATTTCATGAGAATTGTACATGAATTTAATGACAAATTGGATGATGCATGACTCATAACTTGGATTAGAGCTTTGATGCACTTTATTTTCTTAATTTCAGGACAAAGGAAGCAAGGAAAAGCCATGCTAGTAGCCACCTTAAGTCTAACTAACGTGACCACTAACGTGGAATGGGAGCTAGCTTGCAACGTTAATGAGAAAAGTGATTGCCAATAACGTCTTCGAAGCCATCATAGCCCACGTTAATTACCACGTTAACTACATTAACGTGGTAGTTAACGTGGAAGAAAAGGAAGCTCCAAGCGTTAGTGGTAAAAGTAAGTACCACTAACGCTCCAAAAGGGAAATTGGCCACCTTAAGAGTCACGTTAACTCAGTTAACGTGAACTCTAACGTGGAAGAGGAAGATAATGCCAATGTTAGTGACACTCACCTTTGTCACTAACGTTGGACTAAGCCCATATTGGCTACGTTAAGAGCCACGTTAGTTATACTAACGTGGACTCTAACGTGAGAAAAAGGGGCTAAGGGCAACGTTATTTGCAAAGGGAAATGCAGATAACGCTCGTGATGGACCAAGAGGCAACGTTAGTGGTCACGTTAGTGCCACTAACGTTGAAGTTAACATAACTCATCTTGGGCTAGGAATGTTAGTGCAAAAGGTGATTGTCACTAACGTTCTCAAACCCACATTTTCACTTAATGTTAACGCCACTGACGTCCTAGCCAAAGTCCATGCCTACTTCACACTTTCTCTACAAGTAAAGCTGAGCCCACTGAAAATTCCAAACTGCTTCAACTCAAGATCTAAAGGCCCATATCCAAGACTTGAAGAGCCAACTGGAAGATCAGAAGAGTAGTATATATAGGAGTAGTTTTGAACTAGAGAGGAGCTTTTGGGGGATTGAGAGGACTACTCTTTGTATAATTTTACTTTCTCTGCAACTTCTAGTTTTACTTTCAGAATGCATTCTCCATCTTTGTTTTCCATTCCCAGAGCCATGAACAACTAAATCCCTTTCATTGGGTTAGGGAGCTCTATTGTAATTTGATGGATCAATAATAGTTTTCATTATTCTTCTTCTTTCTTTTCTCTTGATTTTACTAGAAAGCTTTCAATCTTCGTCCAATTGGGTAGTTGTCTTGGAAAAGAAGCTATTCATACTTGGATCTCTTCGGAACCTTGGAAGAGGAATGAAGAGATCATGCTAGAAACGCTTTCTCATGTTGGACCAAATTGGGGTTTGGATGGATATAGTGACATATAATCCTACCAACACTTTGATTTGGAAATACATGTGGTATAATCAGTGACCATACTTCATCTCTTCTCATGAGCAATTAGACCAAGGAATTGGCTATTGATCAAGATTTGAGAGATTGAATTACTAAGGAATTGGAGTTCAATCACTTAAGATTGCCAAGGAGATCAATGAATGCATTGATTGAGGAAGAGATGAAAATGAACTTGATCTGGAGAATGCAACATCTCCTAAGCCCAATGAATCCCCCATTCTGATCTTACCCATTCTCTTTAATTTCTGCAATTTACTTTCATACTAAATTCCCCATTCCCCATTTAAGATTCTGCAATTTACCTTCTGCCATTTACATTCAGCTCTTTATTTCCAGTATTTACATTTTCTGTTATTTACTTTGCTACCATCTAATTTCCTGCAACTCTCACATTAAATTCTGCTTTGCTCAACTAGAACATTCCTTTAATTAAAGTTGATTGACCAATCAATCCCTGTGGGATTCGACCTCACTCTATTGTGAGTTTTTACTTGACGACAATTCGGTATACTTGCCGAGGAAAATTTGTTGAGAGATAAGTTTCCGTTCATCACCAAGTTTTGAAATACTCCTCAGAACCTACTTGTCCAAGCATATCCTAGTACAAAAATACCACAGGCATATGTCCTATGGTCCAAACTATTGGTGTCTAGCCTTATTGTTTGTTTCTTTGCCAATTCTTGGCTTTTCTCTTTCTTTTTCTTCTTATTTTGCTTCATTCTCAAGGGACATTCATTAATAAAAGACTTTATGGCAGCAAACCAATTCACACTTCAAAGAACTTTTTATTATGCAGCATTTATTATTGAGCTAATCATTAAATCAGACAAGTACCACCATTGAATTTCATTCTAATTTCTACAACATTGGACAATCACTTTCTTGTTTCAAACATTTTTCTTTTATTTATGCAGAAGGGAAACAAAACAGAATTCAGGCTGATGAGTTATGACGAGCATAATATGCAGGCTTGCATTCTTAGCAAACATTTACACTTGCACCTAATTGAACACTTCAGCAAGACATATAGGAATCCCCAAGTTAAAATACTTCAAAGCAACAAGGATTAAATGTCAATACAACCTGTTGGGAATGCCTCTCAGCTTTTCCTTCTGTCATCATTATTTCTCTTTGTTGTTCCTCCTTTGGATTATGATGCAGAACCCTTATCACAGATTGAATGTTTTTCTGCATAATCCTTAAAATTTGCTTGTTTCTGAAGCCCTTAGGCAGCTGGTTAGTATGCAAGATTTGCTTGTAGGCTTTTGAACTTATTTTTTGTGTGTGAATACCAAACTTAGTTCCTTGCTAATGTTTCTTATGCAACCAGTCAACCACATATATATATATATATATATATATATGACACCTTGTGCCTTTGCTGAAGGTCACAGAACTAAAACTAGAAAACAAACAATGGCTAAATAATTTTTCTGATTGCTTGGAGCTAGCAACTATTTATGCAAAAGGTGAAAATGTGTTTTCAATTGAGATTTTTTTTTGTGGAACACCAAACTTAGCATCCTTCATTCTCCCTTAATTTATTTTGGAGTGCAACACCAAACTTAGCTCCTTGCAATACAGATAAGACTACTCAACCTATTTATTGAAATAGTTGGAAAAGAAAACTACCTCTAGTTGGGTTGCCTCCCAACAAGCGCTCTTTTAATGTCAATAGCTTGACATCCTTCATTCTTTCTCAGCTCAGGTTCTGAACTTCCTTTTCTTTGTCCCATTGGCCTCCCAAGTAATGTTTTGCCCTATGACTGTTTGCTGTGAAATGGCTCTTTGTTGCTTTATCTAGCAATTCAATGCTTCCATAAGGGAAAACCTTTGTTACCAAATAAGGACCAGTCCATTTGGATTTGAGTTTACCAGGGAAGACTTTGAGCCTGGAGTTATATAAGAGTACTTGCTGTCCTGGTTTGAACTCCTTCCTTGAGATCTTCTTGTCATGCCACCTCTTAGCTTTTTCCTTGTTTATCTTAGCATTTTCATAAGCTTCTAGCCTAAACTCATCCAACTCATTTAGTTGCAGTAGCCTCTTTTCCCCTGCTGCTTGAGAATCAAGGTTGAGGAGTTTAGTGGCCCAGAAAGCTTTATGCTCAAGCTCTACAGGGAGGTGACAAGATTTTCCATATGACAGCTGAAAAGGGGACTTTCCAATAGGAGTTTTAAATGTTGTCCTATATGCCCAGAGTGCATCTTCTAGCTTTCTGGCCCAATCTTTTCTGGTGGCTCCCACAGTCTTCTCTAAAATCCTTTTCAAATCCCTATTTGCAAGTTTTGCTTGGCCATTAGTCTGTGGGTGATAAGGTATGGCTACTTTATGCATCACCCATATTTTTGAAGTAGTTTCTCCATCTATTTATTATAGAAATGACTGCCACCATCACTAACAAGTCCATTAGGCACTCCATATCTAGTGAAAATGTGCTTCTTTAGGAATTAAAGGACAATTTGTGCATCACATGTGGTTGTGGCTATTGCTTCACCCACTTTGAGACATACTCCACTGCTACCAAAATGTATTTGAAAGAGTGATAAACCCCAATTTTGTGATTTATCATGTGCTTAATTTGGGAGATTTTATCACCTTTTCCCATATTTATTCAATGAAATAGCATGGTTTTGCAATTCTCCCTTGATTTGTGCTTAAATGTGAAAACATACTTTTTAGGCCCTAAAATTGGTGATTTTAATTCACTTTAATTCCATTTGATGCCTTGATGTGCTTGCTGAGTGATTTCAGGTTCATAAGGCAAGTATCGGACGGAAGGAGTGAGGAGAAAAGCATGCAAAGTGGGAGAACACATGAAGAAATGAAGGAACCGGAAAGCTATCAAGCCTGACCTCTTCGTACTTAGTCTACCATAACTTGAGCTACAGAGGTCCAAATGAGGCGGTTCTAGTTGCGTTGGAAAGCTAACATCTGGGGCTTCGAATTGATATAAAATTTGTCATACGTTACTGATGCGCATAAACTAGTTATGCCATGATTTAGGAAATTGCACGATCAGCAAAATTCCTTCCGGCAAGTGCACCGGTTATCGTCAAGTAAAAACTCACAATAGAGTGAGGTCGAATCCCACAAGGATTGGTTGAATGAGCAATTCGGATTAGAAGTGTGTCTAGTTGAGCGGAATCAAGAATTAGAATGAAAAGGTAAAAGAATTCTCTCCTAACTTAAATTCTATCCTATTTATACACTTTCTATATTGAGCTTCTGTTGTGTTTCTTGGGCTTTGAGGCCTCTCCCTGCTTTCCTTTTGCTTTGGGTTTATGATCCATAATCTTGATGAGGCTGCTGATCCACATTCTGTAACATTCATTGAGCCAACTAAGTGATAATCAAGTAATGACACATGACTCAACAAATTGAAATTCCAGACTCATCAATCCTTCAGGCCCAATCCCATAAACCATGATATTCAATTGGGTTTCATACCAGAGTAACTTTAAGTTAATGTTTGTGCTCAAAAGCTAACTTAAACTGCAATATTTTTGGCCCGGAAACCTTTTCCAATAGTGGCGTTTAAGTTGCAGTTTAAGCTTAAACTGCAGCTTAAACGCCAGACACTTCCAGTGATGCCTTTTTGTGGAAGCACGTTTAAGCTTCAGTTTAAGGTTAAACTGAAGCTTAAACGTGGAAATGGAAGAAGGCAGCCCTGGAGGGTAACGTAGTCGAACACGTTTAAGCTTCAGTTTAAGGTTAAACTGAAGCTTAAACGTGGAGATAGGAAAAGCAGCCCTGGAGGGCGAACACGTTTAAGCTCCAGTTTAAGGTTAAACTGGAGCTTAAACGTGGAAATAGAGAAAGCCATCCTGGAGGTCAAACACGTTTAAGCTCCAGTTTAAGGTTAAACTGGAGCTTAAACGTGGAAGCAGAGAAAGGTAGCCCTGGAGGTCGAACACGTTTAAGCTCCAGTTTAAGGTTAAACTGGAGCTTAAACGTGGAAATGGCTCCCTGGTGCATTTCCCATTTCTGGCGTTTAACTTCCTGTTTAAGGTTAAACTGGAGGTTAAACGCCACTTTCACCCTTTCCTCAGCTTTCATGATTTTGGCCGTTTAAGTTCCAGTTTAAGCTTAAACTAGAACTTAAACTCCACATGTGATATTCAAGCTTCCTTTATTGATTTTTGTTGCTTCCTTGCCTAGCCTATTCTTTCCTGAAATCATCCAAACAACTGCATCAAAGTCTTGCAAATTTTCATGAGAATCTTCCATTCATAGCATTCAAGAAATATAACTAAAAACTCATGAAATTTGCATAAAAATCATACTGTTTGGATGGTTCATTGCTTTGTTATTCATTTAACCATTCTTGGTTACTTTAAGCTCAAGAAAGTGCATAAAACAACTAAAACTAACAAAAAAAAGCTAGTGAAACTCGCCTAAGATGCCTTGGCATCACAACACCAAACTTAATACTTGCTTGTCCCTAAGCAAGTCCTGAGTTATTTGAGAAGAAAGTATGAAACAGAAAGAAATTAAATTGGCTACATTAGTAAGCACTTGAAGTTCATCAGAAGGGTTTTATGCAGAAAGTTGCAGCATCACTTTTTCACGGTCTTTCATCTTCAAGTGGTACTTGGGCATCGATGCATAGTCTAATGATGGTGCTAGGGAAGTGGAGCCAGGATTTAGGGTCACTTTTCTCACTAAGCTCTTGTATCTGTTCAGCAATGAGTTTATGAACTTTGATCTCCCCTCCCACCATAATGCAATGTAGCAAAATGGCTCTTTTAGGGACTATTTCTGAAGAGTTTGCAGTGGGTAGGATGGATCTCCTAACTATTGCATACCACCCTTTAGCTTCAGGTGTTAGGTCTCCCCTTCTCAAGACTCTTGGAGCCCCTCTTGTTTTTCTCACCCATTCAGCTCTGATGGCACAAAGATCTTCAGCAATAGTCGTGTAGTCAGGTTCTCCTATCATCCTTTCCTCATAACTTGCTTGGCTGAAATGTATGTTTTTCAGGCCAAGAGTTTTCATGATTGCCTTGGGGCTGAAGTCACTAGTTTCAAAGACTTGTGAACTTCCTTTTTGACCAAGCACCGTACCTCCCCCTTGTCTTTTTCCTCCATTCTTATCTTCCCTTTTGTACCTGCACAAACAAACAAATTTGCTATCATTTTTTTCGGTCATGTGAATAATGAATAGTACTTGTACATGTTTTTCCTTCTTTTTGAATTGTAAATCAATGATTGACTTCCTGAGCTTATAGCCGTGACCTTTGTATGTATGCACACTTATTACTGGACACCAAACTTAGTGTTTGGTAATGTCTCCTGATGACATGAAATCATGTTGGTTGTCCTTAATGAATGTGCATAATTCTAATAAATCATAGTCACTTTGGCTCTTTGATCCTAAACAATTTCACTACCTAAAGTAATTGAAATCAAAGTATTAAAACATGCAAATGGTATACTTGTCATGAATTTCTAAATCCAGAGGAACTTCTTGCTTTTCATTAACTGTGTTCAAAAGGAACACCAAACTTAATGTTTGGTCGTGCACCTTGAATGCAAGATTGAATACAATTTGAATCAGATTTGGGAGTGCCTTTAGGCACACCAAACTTAGAGACCAGTTGTAATTTACATGCAATGTTTAGTGCACTTTATCAACAGTTGTCCTGAGGATTCAAGTTCATGCATAAGAAACCATGCTTTATTAGATGCGAAGCAAAACAATAAAGAGTAAGGATACTAAAACATGGGTTGCCTCCCATGAAGCGCTTCTTTAACGTCACTAGCTTGACGGTTGTCCCTTGTTAGGGTGGATTGTAGTGCTTGATGTCTTCTCCTCTCACTATGAGAACGTCCCCATTTGATTCCTTCATGACTTCTAAATGTTCCATAGAAAGAACTTTCCTGATTGTGAACACTTGAGGGAGCTGGGAAGGAATGGTTTTGAGGCTAGGTGGGATTGGCAGATAATGACTTGATATCACTTTATCTCCCGGAGAAAAACCTTCAGTGGGAATTTTCTTGTTTCTCCACCCTCTTGGCAATTTCCCTACCATTCTTCCCTTTCTCTTGAGGATTTCTCCATTGACCCTTATGCCAGGAGGATCCTTCTGATTTGTTTCCATTGATTCTTGTGGCTTTAACTCTTACAACTCTTGTTTGCCTTCCAAGGACTGTTTTAGAGTTTCAGCTGCTGGATTACTTTCCTCCAAACACAGATGGCTACTATCAGGCATCACATTTATGCTAGCTCCTAGATCACAGAATCCTCTGTCAATTTTTGTTTCCCCTATGATGCAGGGGATATGAAAACTTCCTGGGTCTGTTTTCTTAGAGACTGTGTCCTTCTTGATGAGGGCACTGTATTCTTTGTTCATTGTTACCGTTTGTCCTCCCTTCAAAACTCTTTTCTTGCTCAACAATTCCTTTAAATACTTGATATGTGTAGGCATCTGCTGGAGAATCTCAAGAAAGGGAATATTGATATGGAGAGACTTAAATGTCTCTAAAAACCTTGAATAGGTTTTCCCTTTTTCGCCTCCTCCTAACCTCTGAGGAAATGGTGCTTTTGGTTGGTATGTTTCCATCGTGCCTTTTTGCAGTTCCTTGGCTTGATCAGTTTCACTTTCCTGCTTAGCTTCTTCCAAACCTTCCTTCAAGATTTCTGGCTCCTGTTCTGAGGGTCTGATTCCTTCTTCTTCTGAGACTTCCTTCAATATGGTGATGGCCTTGCAGTCTTCCCATCTCACTCCCTTTTGTTCCCCTTTAGGATTCTTTTCCGTGTCACTAGGGAACACTGCAGTTGACTTGGGGGCTTGTTGAGATAGCTCTCCTACTTGAGACTCCATCCTCTTTAGTCTTTCACCATGGTTCCTTAAGGTAGATCTCACATCATCCCTAAAGATTTTCAACTCACTTACGTCCTGACCCATGTTTGCCAGCCTTCCTTCTATCCTGTTCAATTGATCTTGAAATTGTTGGTTCGGATTAGGTTGGGTAGGTTGACTATTTTGGCCATGATATGATGGTTGGGAGTAAGTGTTTTGTGTGGCTTGATATGATCTTTGGTTGGAGTTTTGGTATGTGGACTTGTTATGTTGGTTTTGCTGGTTTCCCCACCCAAAGTTTGGGTGGTTTTTCCAGCCTGGGTTGTAAGTGTTGGAATGTGGATCATATGGTTGCCTTTGTTGATTTCCTACATAATTGGCCTCTTCCCAATCACCTCCTTCAGTGCTTGCTTCCTCTTGATCTTGTGTGTGTATTGCAGCCACTTGCTTTGTTTCTAATTTCCTGGTGAGCTCTGCTAGTTGCTTGGCAAACACCTTGTTTTGGGCTAGAATTGTATCAACATGGTTCAGCTCCATGACTCCCTTAGTGTTGTGTCTCTCTGAAGCATAGTAGTACTCATTCTCAGCCACTGTCTCAATCACTTCAATGGCTTCTTCCACAGTCTTTTTCCTGTTCAATGAACCTCCTGATGAATGGTCTACAGCCTTCCTTGATTCATAAGAAAGTCCATCATAGAAAATATGAAATTGCACCCAGTCATGGAACATGTCTGGTGGGCATTTCCTTGTCAAATCCTTGAACCTCTCCCATGCCTCGTAGAGAGTTTCCACATCTTGTTGTCTAAAAGTCTGAACCTCAGATCGAAGCCTATTGACCTTTTGTGGGGGGTAGAAACGTGCCAGAAACTTGCATTCCACCTCATCCCAGGTTGTTAGGCTCCCCCTTGGGAATGATTCCAGCCACTTAGCTGCCTTGTCCCTAAGTGAAAATGGGAACAAAAGCAGTTTATAGGCATCTTCCTGGACTCCATTAGACTTCACAGTGTCGCAAATTCTCAGGAATTTTGTGAGATGTTGGTTTGGGTCTTCATTAGCACTCCCATCAAATGAACAATGATTCTCCACAAGTGATATTAGCTGTGGTTTGAGCTCAAAATTGTTGGCCTGAATGGTTGGTTTCTGAATGCTGCTACCACAATTCCCAGAGGTTGGGTTTATGTATGAACCAAGAACCCTCCTCTCAGGAATGGCGTTGTTTCCATCATCCCTCTCATGGTTGTGAACTTCTCTATCCATGTTGAGATCTAAAGCTTCCTCAAAATTGTCCTCAGATTCTCCTTCAGATTCCTCTTCTCTCAGTATTCTCTTCCCTCTTGCTTCCCTTCTAAGTCTATGAAGGGTCCTCTCTGGTTCGGTATATGGAGGGGTTGATGTCTCTCCTCTCCTACCTGTCATACAAGAACACAGCACAGGCAACAAACAAGTAAAATGGAAATGGCTCCCTGGTGCATTTCCCATTTCTGGCGTTTAACTTCCAGTTTAAGGTTAAACTGGAGGTTAAACGCCACTTTCACCCTTTCCTCAGCTTTCATGATTTTGGCCGTTTAAGTTCCAGTTTAAGCTTAAACTGGAACTTAAACTCCACATGTGATATTCAAGCTTCCTTTATTGATTTTTGTTGCTTCCTTGCCTAGCCTCTTCTTTCCTGAAATCATCCAAACAACTGCATCAAAGTCTTGCAAATTTTCATGAGAATCTTCCATTCATAGCATTCAAGTAATATAACTAAAAACTCATGAAATTTGCATAAAAATCATACTGTTTGGATGGTTCATTGCTTTGTTATTCATTTAACCATTCTTGGTTACTTTAAGCTCAAGAAAGTGAATAAAACAACTAAAACTAACAAAAAAAAGCTAGTGAAACTCGCCTAAGATGCCTTGGCATCAATTACTTCACGTTCAGGGGTGTGCACGCGCCATGTGCACGTGCGTGCCGATGCTGCTTGTGGCCCACTAAAGTAAAATCGCCCCCAGCAATTTTTGAAGCACTTTGGACCCAACCCAACTCATTTCTAATGCTATTTCATGCAGAATTCAAGCTTGGGCAAAGGAGGGAGCAATTTTTTGTAACTTAGCATCATGTAGGTTAGTTTCTAGAGAGAGAAGCTCCCTCTTCTCTCTAGAATTAGGGTTCTTAGGTTAATTTCATCTTAGATCTAGTTTTAATTTCATGTTCTCATCTTGTTTTCTTTACAATTTCATGCTTCTACTCTTGATTCTCTTAGTTTGTAGTGTTAGACTTTTATGTCTCTTTTGTGATGATGACTCTTGTTAGATTTGGATCTTTTCTTTAATGCATTTTAATGTTTGATGTCTTTTATTGTGAATTTGAGTTGTTAGATTTTACTATTTCTTGTCATTTACTATGTTTTCCTTTTATGACTTCCAAGTGTTTGATGAAATGCTTGGTTAGATTTTAGAGTAGATTTTAGTACTCTTGGCTTTGGAAGGTAACTTAGGAACTCTTGAGTTACTAATGTCCAAATGATTGACGATTGGGAGCCATTAACTTTAGATCTCACTAATTGATTTGGTGTAGAACTAGGACTTATGGACTTGGATTGACATAGCTCATTTGACTTTCCTTTATTAGTTAAAGGATGACTTAATAGGGTTGATCCTTGCCAATTCTCATGTTATGGTTAGTGATCCTTAACCACTAAACCTTGCCAAGACCTTTCTAATTGTTAGTTTATTTTCATTACCATTTACTTTTCATGCCTCTTATCCCAAAAACCCCAAAACATACTCTACAACCAATAACAAGACACTTTATTGTAATTCCTAGGGAGAACGACCCGAGGTTCCAATACTTCAGTTTATAAATTTAGGGGTTTGTACTAGTGACAAACACAATTTTTGAATGAAAGGACTATTGTTGGTTTAGAAACTATATTGCAACGAGATTTCATTTGAGAATTCTAAACCACACAAAAGTTTGTTCATCAAAATGGCGCCGTTGCCGGGGATCTGCAATGGTGTTATGTTATTGGTTATTGTATATATGTGAATATTGTGAATAGCTTGATTTTTGGATTGCTTGTTAGTTTTTGCTAGTTTTAGGACTTTGTTTCATTATTTCTTGTTAGCTTTTGTTTCTTATTTTCACTTTTCACTATGAATTCTCACTTTGGCTATAAGTGTGATTACAACTATGTTGTAGGAAATGGGAACTTCAATGAAGATGTGCACCAAGGATGGGATAACCAAAGGTGGGAAGAGTGATAAACCCATATTTTATGATATATATTGTGCTCAATTCAAGAGATTTATTCAATTCTTCACCCACTTATTCATGTAAATTGAATGGTTTTACTTTTCCTCCCTTATTATGTGATATTTGTGAAATACATGTTTCCTATGCTTTGAAATTATTTATTTTAATTACCTTTTATTTCCATTCAATGCCGTGATTTGTGTGTTGAGAAGTTTTAGATCTTCTAAGGCAGGAATGACTTAAAGGATGGAAAGGAAACATACAAAAATAGAAGGAAAGCACAAAACGGAGTTTTTGAAGAAACTGGCAGCGACGCGAACGCATGGATGATGCAGCCGCGTGCCCAGTATGAAAAGACAGCAGCGCGAACGCGTGACTGACGCGGATGCGCGCTATGAGCAGAACACAGATGACGCTGACGCATGACCTCAGCGAACGCGTGACAAGGAAAACTCCGGATGATGCGACCGCGTGACCCACGCGGACGTGTGACAGACGCCACGCACAAGAAATTACAGAAAACACTCCCAGCGATTTCTGAAGCTCTTTTTTGGCCCAGATCCAAGTCCAGAAGGCACAGATTAGAGGTTATGAAGTGGGGGAAGGCATCCATATTGGGGAGATCTCCAATTATTCACTTTTCATAGTTTAGATGTAGTTTTTAGAGAGAGAGGTTCTCTCCTCTCTCTTAGGTTTTAGGATTAGGATTTCTTATTATTTCTATTTAGCATTCCGACTCCCTATCAGGTTCAATATTCCTTTACTTTATATTCCCTTTTTGCTTTCAGATATTTTAATGCTTTCTTTTAATTACTTTTTTGCTAAATTGGCTGATGAACCATTCATGTTTAGATTTGATTCTCTTAATTAATATTATTTGAGGTATTTCAGTTTATAATTGTTTTATTCTATTCATGAATGCTTTTAATTTAATTTAAATATTTTCTCTCTTTTGGCTTTGGTTAAGTAATTGGTAACACTTGAGTTGTCAAACTCAGCAGTGGTTTAAATTGGCAGATTCCTAATTAATCTAGATCGCTCTAAAGCTAGTCTTCCCACAGGGATTGACTAGGACTTGAGGATCAATCTAATTAGTCTACTTGACTTAACTAAGTGGGATTAATATCCAATTCTCATCACACCTCATAAGAATAACTATGATAGAAATTTCAAATTCTCATACCTTGCCAAGAGTTTATTTTACAATTATTTGTTTATTTTATTTGTCGTTTAAATTACTTGTTCCTCACTTTCAAAACCCCAATTTACAAAACTCATAACCAATAATAAGAACATACCTCCCTGCAGTTCCTTGAGAAGACGACCCGAGGTTTAAATACTTCGGTTATGGATGAGCGGATATTTTATACGCTTTTTGTGGTTAATTTCATATAGTTTTTAGTATGTTCTAGTTAGTTTTCAGCTTATTTTCATTAGTTTTTAGGAAAAATTCATATTTCTGGACTTTACTATGAGTTGTGTGTTTTTTTGTAATTTCAGGTATTTTCTGGCTGAAATTGAGGGAGCTGAGCAAAAATCTAATTCAGGCTGAAAAAGGACTGCCGATGCTGTTGGATTCTGACCTCCCTGCACTCAAAATGGAATTTCGGGAGCTACAAAAATCCAAATGGCGCGCTTCTAATTATGTTGGAAGGTAGACATCCAGAGCTTTCCAGCAATATATAATAGTCCATACTTTGCTCAAGGATAGACGACGTAAACTGGCGTTCAACGCCAGCTCTCTGCCCGATTCTAGCGTCCAGCGCCAGAAACAAGCTGCAAGTTGGAGTTCAACGCCAGAAATGGATCCAAAGCTGGCGTTGAACGCCCAAAACAGCCCCAGGCACGTGAAAGCTTTAGTCTCAGCCCCAGCACACACCAAGTGGGCCCCAGAAGTGGATTTCTGCACTATCTGTTATAGTTTACTCATTTTCTGTAAACCTAGGTTACTATTTTGTATCTCATGACATTTTTAGATCTGAACTTTGTAACTTTTGACGGCATGAGTCTCTAAACTCCATTATTGGAGGTGAGGAGCTCTGCTGTGTCTCGATGAATTAATGCAAGTATTTCTATTTTCTGTTCAAACATGCGTGTTCCTATCTAAGATATCCATTCGCGCCTCATTATGGAGAAGGTGATGATCCGTGACACTCATCACCTTCCTCACTCCATGAACGTGTGTCTCACAATCACTTCCGTTCTACATCAGATTGAATGATTATCTCTTAGATTCCTTAATCAGAATCTCCGTGGTATAAGCTAGATTGATGGCAGCATTCATGAGAATCCGAAAAGTCTAAACCTTGTCTGTGGTATTCCGAGTAGGATTCTAGGATTGAATGGCTGTGACAAACTTCAAACTCACGAGTGCTGGGCGTAGTGACAGACGCAAAAGGATAGTAAATCCTATTCCGGTATGATTGAGAACCTGCAGATGATTAACGGTGCGGTGACAGCGAACTTGGACCCTTTTCACAGGAAGGATGGATGGTAGCCATTGACAACGGTGATCCACCAACATACAGCTTCCCATAGGAGGACGTGCATGCGTGAATTAGAAACAGAGGAAAGTAGAATTTCAGAAGACAAAGCATCTCCAAAACTCCAACATATTCTCCATTACTGCATAACAAGTTATTTTTAATTTATGCTCCTTTGTTTATTTGCAAGTCAATTGATAACCACCAATTAATATCCTGACTGAGAATTGCAAGATAACCATAGCTTGCTTCAAACCAACAATCTCTGTGGGATCGACCCTTACTCACGTAAGGTATTACTTGGACGACCCAGTGCACTTGCTGGTTAGTGGTACGAGTTGTGAAACGTGTTATTCATAATTCGTGCACCAAGTTTTTGGCACCGTTGCCGGGGATTGTTTGAGTTTGAACAACTGACGGTTTATTTTGTTGCTTAGATTAGGAAAAATTTTTCTTTTTTGGTTTAGAGTCTTTTATTATTTATACATTGTTAAAATACTTTAAATTTATAGCTCAATTATTTAGAGCGTGGTGCTTATGTTCTTGGTAATTGGCTATCCTAATTTTTAAAATCTTTTTCAAAAATAATTTTTCTTTGAATAAATCCTGTGCCAAACTCTAAGTTTGGTGTTTTCTTGTTGATTTTTCTTTGTTTTTCGAAAATTTTAGTTTGGGTTTCTAAAAATTTTAAGTTTGGTGTTGTTTCTTCATGTTCTTGTGTTCTTGTGAGTCTTCAAAGTGTTCTTGAGTTTTTCTTGTGTCTTGATCTTAAACTTTTTTTGTTTGGTGTTCCTTGGTGTTTCCCCTCCAAAATTTTCGAAAACTAGGAGCATTAGATCTAAAAATTTTAAATCTTGTGCTATTTTATTGTTTTTCTCTTTCCTCACTAAATTCAAAAATATCTTTTCTCTCTATGTTTAAAACAATTTTTTCGAAAATTATATTTTTAAAATTCAGATTTTTTTTCAAAATTTAAAATCTTTTCCAAAACTTCCTAACCACTTTCCCTCTCCTCAATTTTTTCGAAAATATTCACCTATTTTTATTTACTTTATTTTAATTTAATTATTTTCTAAATAATTAAATAAATAAGTAAATAAATAAAAATAAATATTTTTTTTATCATCTCCCTTTCTCCATCATGGATCTAAGTGGAAATGAACAGTCCAGGAGGACTCTGGGGTCATATGCTAACCCCTCTACTGCTTCATGTGGGAGCAGTATCTGCATACCCTCCATTGGAGTTAGTAGTTTTGAGTTGAATCCTCAGCTCATTATCATGGTGCAACAAAGTTACCAGTATTCCGGTCTTCCACAGGAAGAACCTACAGAGTTTCTGGCACAGTTTTTACAAATTGCTGACACAGTACATGATAAGGAGGTAGATCAGGATGTCTACAGATTATTACTGTTTCCATTTGCTGTAAAAGACCAAGCCAAGAGGTGGTTAAATAACCAACCTAAGGCTAGCATAAGGACATGGAAACAGCTAACAGAAAAATTCGTGGATCAATACTTTCCTCTAAAACGGATGACACAGCTAAGGCTGGACATCCAAGGCTTTAAACAAGGAGATAATGAATCTCTTTATGATGCCTGGGAGAGATACAGAGAGATGCTACGAAAATGCCCCTCTGAAATGTTTTTAGAGTGGGTTCAGTTAGACATCTTCTATTATGGGCTTACAGAAAGAGCTCAGATCTCTCTAGATTACTCAGCTGGTGGATCTATCCACATGAGAAAGACAATTGAAGAAGCTCAAGAGCTCATTGATACAGTTGCTAGAAATCAGCATCTGTACCTAAGCAGTGACCCTTCCATGAAAGAAGAGGTTAAAACAGTAACTGCTGAACTCAGCCTTGTAAAACAAGCTGCTGAATTCAATCAGCAATTGGACTTTCTAACAAAGCAATTAGCCGAATTCAAGGATAAACTACAAGAGACAAGGATGGCTAATATAAATATGGAAGAACAATTGAAGCAAACAAAGCAGCAGCTGTCAAGACAAATAACAGAAGAATGCCAAGTAGTTCAATTAAGAAGTGGGAAAACATTAAATACCCCACCTCAAGGCAGCAAAGAGCTAAGGAATGAGCAAACCACCCAAAATTCACCTGAGGACAGTAAGAGCCCAGGGAAAAGTAATTCTGGCGCTAAAACGTCAGATTTCTGGTGGAAGGCTGGCGCTGAACGCCCAGACCATGCCCAAGACTGGCGTTCAACGCTAGTAACAAGCAAGGACTGGCGTTCAACGCTAGAAACAAGCAAGGATCTGGTGTTGAACGCCCAAAATGGGCACAGTTCTGGCGTTCAGACGCCAGGAACAGACAAGGAGTGGGCGTCTAACGTCACTCCAGCTTCTAACCCTGGCACTCAATTGCCAGTGAGGGATAGCTTAAAGACCCTGGGAGTTTTCTGATACCATGCATATTAGAAGGTAACTGCACCAAGACAGCTTTGTGCGATCTTGGGGCAAGCATCAACCTAATACCTGCATCCACTATCAGAAAGCTTGGTTTAACTGAAGAAGTTAAACCAACCCGGATATGTCTCCAACTTGCTGATGGCTCCATTAAATACCCATCAGGCGTGATTGAAGACATGATCGTCAGAGTTAGGCCATTCGCCTTTCCTACTGACTTTGTAGTGCTGGAAATGGAGGAGCACAAGAGTGCTACTCTCATTCTAGGAAGAGCCTTCCTAGCAACTGGACGAACTCTCATTGATGTCTAATAGGGGGAAATAACCCTGAGAGTCAATGATGATGAGTTTAAGATGAATGCTGTCAAAGCCATGCAGCATCCAAACACATCAAAAGACTGCATGAAAGTTGATCTTATTGACTCTTTGGTACAAGAGATCAAGATGGCTGAGAGTCTCGAATCAGAGTTGGAAGACATCTTTAAAGATGTTCAGCCTGATTTGGAGGATTTAGAGGAGATGGAAGAGCCTCTGAAATTTCCTCTGGAAAAGGAAAAACCTCCTAAACCCGAGCTCAAACCATTACCACCATCCCTGAAATATGTATTTTTGGGAGAAGGTGACACTTTTCCAGTGATCATAAGCTCTGCTCTAAATCCACAGGAAGAGGAAGCACTTATTCAAGTGCTAAGGACACACAAGACAGCTCTTGGGTGGTCCATAGGTGACCTTAAGGGCATAAGCCCAGCTAGATGCATGCACAAAATCTTATTGGAGGATAATGCTAAACCAGTGGTTCAACTATAGAGGCGGCTAAATCCAGCCATGAAGGAAGTGGTGCAGAAAGAGGTTACCAAATTACTAGAGGCTGGGATTATTTATCCTATTTCTGACAGCCCCTGGGTGAGCCCTGTCCAAGTTGTCCCCAAAAAGGTTCTCAGTATATGGAGACTAATTCAGCTCCTGTCTTGATCATCTGAAACTTGTTCTGAAGAGATGCCAAGAGACCAACCTAGTTTTAAACTGGGAAAAATGTCACTTTATGGTGACTGAAGGGATTATTCTTGGGCATAAAATCTCAAACAAGGGAATAAAGGTGGATCAAGCAAAAATAGAGGTAATTGAAAAATTACCACCACCTGCCAATGTTAAGGCAATCAGAAGCTTTCTGGGGCATGCAGGATTCTATAGGAGGTTTATAAAGGATTTTTCAAAATCGCAAAACCTCTAAGCAATCTGCTAGCTGCTGACACGCCATTTGTGTTTGACACAGAGTGTCTGCAGGCGTTTGAAACGCTGAAAGCCAAGCTGGTCACAGCACCAGTTATTTCTGCACCAGACTGGACATTACCATTTGAGCTAATGTGTAATTCCAGTGATCACGCCATTGGTGCAGTGCTGGGGCAGAGGCATGACAAGCTTCTGCACGTCATTTATTATGCTAGCCGCATTTTAAATGATGCCCAGAAAAATTACACAACCACAGAAAAAGAATTGCTTGCAGTGGTTTATGCCATTGACAAGTTCAGATCATACTTAGTAGGATCAAAAGTGATTGTGTATACTGACCATGCTGCTCTTAAATATCTACTCACAAAGCAGGATTCAAAACCCAGGCTCATCAGATGGGTGTTGCTTCTGCAAGAGTTTGATATAGAAATAAGAGACAGAAAAGGGTCAGAGAACCAAGTAGCTGATCATCTGTCCCGGATAGAGCCAGTAGAAGGGACGCCCCACCCCTCTCTTGAAATCTCTGAGACTTTTCCGGATGAGCATTTATTTGCCATTCAGGAAACACCATGGTTTGCCAATATTGCAAACTATAAAGCTGCAAGGTTCATACCCAAGGAGTACAACAGGCAACAAAAGAAGAAATTAATTACTGATGCAAAGTACTACTTGTGGGATGAACCCTATCTCTTTAAGAGATGTGCAGACGGAATAATCCGTAGGTGTGTTCCTAGAGAAGAAGCACAGAGGATCCTATGGCATTGCCATGGATCTCAATATGGAGGCCATTTCGGAGGTGAGCGGACAGCCACCAAGGTCCTCCAATGTGGCTTCTATTGGCCCACACTCTATAGAGATTCCCGAGAGTTTGTACGTAACTGTGACAGTTGCCAAAGAGATGGTAATCTGCCTTATGGTTATGCCATGCCTCAACAAGGAATCTTGGAGATTGAGTTGTTTGACGTATGGGGAATTGACTTCATGGGACTTTTCCCACCATCA